>NC_036238.1:18044340-18054328 GCF_002742605.1 Olea europaea var. sylvestris
ATCTTTAAAATACAGTGAAAAGGATTATTATTACTTGTGGAAACTATTGTTATTTCTGTTGGCACCTTTTGTCATTTGAAAAATCAAATTGATATTTGATATTGTGATTTTATTTTCAACCAATTGCATTGTGTCGATAATGTTTGAAGAATAATGTTTGTATCCAACAAACAGCTGTGTGCTAATGAAGCCAAAGCTCGGCAATATTTAATTCTTGATCTTATGTTCCATCTATCATCTTTGAGAACTAGACTAAGTCCCTGTTTGGTCTTGATTACAATCGAATTTTAATCTAAATTACAGTCAAATAATCAATATTAACGACATAATTTATGGGTTCCAAAAATCTCTATTAAAATCTACTAAGAATATAATTTTAATTCCCACCAAACAGGGGTCAAGTCCTATTTTACAATCACTAAAATAAAACTTTTTTTTTTTAAAAACTCATTTTCGATATTTCATTCTGACAATAAAATATTCAATTTTTTCGATACTTTTTAATTTTACATTCTTCAAAAATCTCAAATAGGAACTAAATTTGACTTTGAAGAATTTTTATTGTTTTAATTATAATTATACGTTTCATAAAGTCACAATTATCATTTATTCTTTACTTTTTCACTACTCATCTTGATAGACTCGCTACTCTTTATTTTCTCTCTCTATTATTATTTTAAATCAAAATCAGTTTTCAAGCTCTCCAAAACAAGCTTTTTATGTTTATTTTAGTTTGACTACTGCGTCTGTAACTTTCAATGTTTATTGGCATGCATCGCTTGCATGAGTTGACTTTTAAGATTTTACGATATTACTTGTACTACACTAATTTCAATCCCAAACAATGTTTCAAGAAGTGATGGGTGTAATCACAATGTACATCAGATATTCGATCATTAGCTGCTCGTGTAATTGGAGGTCCAACGCGAAGCGCACAAAATCAAATCTCTGCTAGGAAGTCAATTTTATATTATTATATCTACATGTAATTGTCGGCAAAATTAGTTGATTTGATTGTCAATTGTCCTGTCAATTTTTTTTTAACCCATTATTTTTTTAGAAAAAAAATTTAAATTTGAAAAATACCATTTATACATAAAAATGGTTTATCACCTTAACATATTCTCACATTCACGAGGGATCCGAGTGAAAAAAAATGATAAAAAATTGCTCTCCCTATGAGTCTATTCTGTCAGGGAGGGTATCAAACCCTCTCTATACAAACAGCAAGGTCCTTTAAATTTATGTGAAAAATGTTTTATTACAAAAATATATAATTGAAAATGAATATGAGAAGAAAAGAGTTTTAAAAGAAAGGGTAATTAGTACAAAACATCCCTATTTTTCGATATTTTTGTGAAAAACCTCCATATTTTTCATTTTTTGGCGGATTACACCCTCACCTTTACCTTTTTTTTGCGCAAAATGTCCTTCTGTCAACTCTCCGTTAAAATGTTACGTTAAATCAAAAGGTAATTAGCACAAAAAGATCCTTATCTTTCAATATTATTGTGTAAAACGTCCATACCTTTCATTTTTTGGCATAATTAGCACAAAAGGTCCATACCTTTCAATGTTATTGTGCAAAACGTCCATACCTTTCATTTTTTAGTATTTTCACCCATACTTTTCACCTTTCATTGCGAAAAAGGTCCTTCTCATCCACTTTTTTCAATAAAATGACGATTTTACCCTCCTATTCAAATAAAACAAAAAGCAAAGAAAAGAAAAATAAATAATTAATTGTAATCATAGTCCTAAATCTTTCAAAACATTACAGATAAATTCTAAACTTTCCACTACCGCCACTTTCATAACCCCACCAAGTCACCACCTATAGATCCATATAGCACTACCTTTCGGTCACAACACCTATCGGACTCCACCACCACCAGCCTCGCCTCACTCTTCCCAATATCCTCCTCCATAATATTGGTCACCAATCTGTCCAAAACAACCACATTTACGGTGGCAGAGTCTGGTGGGAATGGTGGCAGAAAGGTAGTATTATGTTGATTTATTGTTGGCAGCTTGATAGGTTGTGAAAGTGGTGGTGGTTGAGAATTTATAATTTCTTTGTAATTTTTTAAAAATTTAAGGACTATGGTTGCAGTTGGTTATTCATCTTTTCTTTTTGTTTTATTTGAATAGGAGGGTAAAATCATCATTTTATTGAAAAAATGGATGAGAATGACCTTTTTCGCAATGAAATGTGAAAAGTAGGGGTGAAAATGCTCAAAAATTAAAGATAGGGACGTTTTTCAAAATAACATTGAAAGGTAAGGACTTTTTGTGCTAATTATGCCAAAAAAATGAAAGATAAAGACGTTTTTTACAATAATATTGAAATGTATGGATCTTTTGTGCTAATTACCTTTTGATTTAACAAAATATTTTAACGGATAGTTAAGAGAAGGACGTTTTGCGCAAAAAAAGGTAAAGGTGAGGGTGTAATACGCCAAAAAACGAAAATTAGGAATGTTTTTCACAAAAATATCGAAATGTAGGGACTTTTTGTGCTAATTACCCTAAAAGAAATGTTATTAAACAGGGACTTAATCCTACATTCTACCACACTGAAAAGTAAAAACGCTGTATAGTCACTAGTTGTAGCGAATTGTACAACTTTTTGTTTTTAAGATTTTTTTTTTTTAAGTTTTTGATAATTCATATTATTGTTCCTATTTATTAAAACGAGACAATAATATATTTATTAAATTTTAAAAGTTAAATTATTCAAATATATTTGGTATATTAAGGCTTTAATTGTTTGTCATATTTTTTAGATAATCTTAGTTGTTAGCTTCTATTAAAGCTAATGAAATTTCGTAGAGTTTTTAATTTAAAATATTAAATTCTTAAAAAATAAAAATAAATAAATAAACAGGGTGGGACGAGGCCCTTGTTACTCGTATCAATCCCAGTGCAAAGTGCCCCACCTCGTCCGGTATCCAAATTCCCTATTAAGCGGGTAAATTCTTGTCTCGTTCGGGATGAGATTCCGCAGATATCGGGTTTGACAAATTTTTTTTCCATTCCTAAAATGATGTAAAGTATCAAATATTTATGCTTGAAGTACACGAACTCAACGCTCATAATAATAAAGTTCGGAATTGAATTAATGAACAAATTGTTTACAATGAATAATGTTATTTGTACATAATATGGTTACACAATGATTTACATACAGATGATGTGTAAAAAAAGAGCAGTATTTTTTTTTGTTAAGAAAATTTGACCTAATCATATCTTATCACTATGTTCATATAACACAATCGATCACTAATATATATAAAAATTATAATTAATTGCTAAGTTTTATTCTTGGACTACATTAGCAAAATGGGAAATTTGGCCAAGCTGGTTAAAGTGTTTGGAGAAATGGTCTTTGACCAACATAAATAAAAGAGCAAAAAAGTCAAGATATTTATATTGGTCAAATGACAAAATTATCCTTAATTAATAGTAAAATATTCCCCCTAATTTCCCTCATTTTCACCTCCTCCTTCTTCAATTATATGAAACCCTTTTCTCTAAATTTCAAACTAAACGTCTAATTCTTTTTCTCAATTTCTTGCGCAATTCAAGATTAAAAAAAAAAAATTCCTTTATAATTCAAGTTTATATCACACTACTTCATCCCCTTTTTGTTACAAATTGGTATGATAAAAAGGTAATTTTTCCTTCAAAATTTTTTCCTCATTTTGAAATGTGAGTTTGTGCTTCAATTCGTGTAGGAATAACATGAGAAAGTGTTAAAAAGGGATTATGGTTTTCATAGTTTATTTGTATAATTTTAGTTGAGTTTTTTTTTTTTTTTTTTTTTTTTTAACATTGATGAATATTTTATACATTTGGAATTTCAAAGATGATAGATTAATGAAGAATTTATCTATTATCATTGTTATAAACAAAAATTATATCAATAACGTGATAAAGAAATTACTAATAAAACTTATCTATGAAGTCCCTTGGTTGTTTTGATATCAACTGTAATTACATGATGTAATGGATTAGTGATTTATTTTTCATATTATTTCTCTTTTAGCCGTAAATTTGAATTTTTTTATGTTCATTTTGTATTTCTTGTTGCAGTAATAGCAGTATTGTAGTAGGAATTTAGATTATTGAAGTTCACTAATTTGGAGGGTGTTGGAGTTAAAGTTATTCAATTATATAGAAAAGATATGTACATGGATGTTTAGATGTGGATTAAGGTTAGAATTTTTGGAGGAAAAATTGTAAGTCATTAAAAGTGAGTAAGGTAAAAGCCTTGGTATAGTGTCTTCTCGCTCGAGTAAAAAACAAATGCATGATTTATCAATGGTAGGAAAATCCTACCTCTGACCTCTTAAGCAAATAACAGAAGCAGGAAAGGCACCTCTTATATCTTGCAAAAAAATTATTCTGAATTCCTAAACATGTAACAACACCTATTTTCGTGGGGAACACAGCACTACAACATATAAACATTGAGATTTTGATCTTTTAACACCTACAAATTCTAATTTCTAGTTTTATATTTTGTTCTTTGTTTTTCTAAGGGTTTTTACTTATTCGCTTGGCATTAGCTCATTAAGGATTGGCTAATTCTCAAACCTTTTCTGCAGTATTATGTGTTGGTTTTTGTGTTAGTTGGATATTCTAATACTGCAACATTGGCAGGCCATGGTTGATGTCGACAAAGAAGTTGGAGCTGATGCTATTTCTCTTTATTAATGTCAATAGATTTGTTTTGATCTTTTTAGATTTTAGTTTCTTTTATTCAATGTCTTTATATTATTATTCATTTAAGATGATTTATTTTAACTTGTCTATCTGGTGCTAATTGAATATGATTCCAGTTAATGAAGTCCTTGGAACGAGTTGTCTGATTATGGTTGATTCAGAAAGTAATGATGAAGACATTAGATTATGATAGTTTTTTCAGCCAAGGTTTATACTACATATCCGTGCAAAAGTCATGGAGTTGGGTTCTCATCACGAGGCACATTCATAATGGAACTTTTGGGAAGTCTTCAGGGTATGTGTCTCTATTAAAGTTTGTTGTTGCTCAAATTACAGATAATCATTAGTGTTAAATATGTAAGCATAACGCATAGAATGAATAGAATCAGAACTGCGAGGAAAATGGATTGTTTCTCATCTTCGTTAAGAAATATAAAACTACAAATATTCTCCAAGTTAGATTATGTAAATTAAATGTTTATAAGCATCCATGATTATGATACTAGTGTCATAGCTGGATTTATAAGCTTTCATTAGAATGACAGAAGTGTCGTTACTGGACTTGTAAGCATCTATGAGAATAACACGAGTATCGTTATTGAGATGAAAACATTCTTGAGAACAACACCAATATTGTTATTGACTTATAAGAGTTCGTTATAATCTATATCATTTCAATAATTTTTTATCGCATGTCCATTGTTTGAGATCGTTGTATTGGAAACAAATAAAAAATATAGGAAAAAATAACAGAACAATACAAGTGTCGTTACTAAGAAGAAAATGACCCCAGTATCGTTCTATTTGGAAACACGATTATAAGCAGCAACTGAAATAGATATGGCACTTGTGCCATTTTATCTATAAACACGAGATTGGCCTTTCTGCCTTTCTTTGATGAGTAGACACAGCCACAACTAATTCATGTCTCGAAAATCAATAAGTTGAACTCATTTCAACTGCAAGATGACATGTCATTTACAAAAGTTGAGAAATGTACTTATTAATTATATTGTCTAACGAATCAAATACAATGGCTTGTGATTTTATCAACTCGATATCTATAATTTATATCAATTCAATCGTTCTTTGTCTCGTGATCAACCTTTTTAACTTTCTTAAGTTAAAGGATCTAATGTTTGAGGTCGTGAATTTGGAAAAGAAGCAAAATATTGAGAAATTAACTTAATGACACAATGGCCGTTAAACTACACTTTTATCGTTTTATCTATAAACACGAGTATAAGTAGTTAAGGCTCATTCATGCCCCGAGAATCAATAAGTTGAACTCATTTAAGTCGCAAAATAGACATTATGTTCACAAAAGTCAAGAGATATGTGCATTAATTATGTTTTCTAACGAATCATTACAATAACTTGTTATTTCACCAACTCGTTGTCATATAATATATGTTAATTCAATCGTTTTTTGTCATATGATCAACCATTCTGTCTTCCTTAAGTTAAGGGCTCTAATGCTTGATGTCGTTGCTTGGGAAAAGAAGCAAAATATAGGAGAAATAAATAGAATGGCACAAGAACCGTTATTGAAATGAAAACATCCATTGTGTCGTTTTTTCAATAAACACGAGTATAAGTATCCACGATCCATCCGTGCCCCGAGAAGGAATAAGTTGAACTCATTTAAGTTGTAAGATTGATATGATACGTAAAAAAGTAGAGAGATATGCTAATTACTTAATCGACATGAATAAGTAGAATGATTTGTGTTTTAACCAATTTGATAAGATATAATTTATGTTATTTAGTTATTTCTTTGTCACGTGATCAACCTTTATGTCTTACATACATTAGGGGGTTCGTTGTTGAATGTTGTTATATTAAAAAAATAAATTATAGGAAAAACCAACAAAATGGCACAAGTGCTTTACGAACATGAAAATGACCTTTGTATCGTTATATCTATAAATACGAGTATAAGCAGTCACGTTTCATTCGTGCCTTGAGATATAATTAGTAAAACTTATTTACATTGTAATATGCACATAACATATATAAAAGTTGAAAGATATGCTTAGGGATGGCAATTGGCTCGGCCCTTTAACCCATGAGCTCGGCTTGGGTAGAGCCGAGCCGCTTGCGAGCTAGTGATTTTTAAAAAAAAATTTGGCACATTTTTTGACCTTTTTTTTTAAAACTACATAAATTTTGACGGCTCGTCGGCTCGTCGTGCCGAGCAAGCTCGGCTCGTGGAATTGAGCCCGAGCATGAGCCACCCACGAGCCGAGCAGTCGAGATCCCTAGATATGCTTATCAATTTAATCGACACATATGAATATGATGATTTCTGCTTTCACCATCTCAATAACATAAATGATATACCATTTCAACCGTTCTTTATGGAATAGTTAACCTTTTCATGTTACATATGTTAGGGAGCCCATTATTATAGGTTGTTTCGTTGAAAAATAAAATAAGATATTGGTGTAATCTTCAGAACATTACAAGTATCATTACTGGAATAAAAAGGCACTTGTACTATTACGTGTGTAAACACAAATATTAGTAGCCACGACCCATTCGTGCACTGAGAAATAATAAGTGGAACTTAGTTACGTTGTAATATGCACATGGCATGTATAAAACTTGGAGTGAATTGTCCAAATGGTCATTGAACTTTGCAAAATGTTTTCAAGAGGTCGTTGAATTATAAAAATCACCTAAATGGTCACTGAACTTTGTAAAAGATTTCTACGGGACCACTGAACTTTAAAAATCACCTAAATGGTTACTGAACTTTGCAAAAAGTTTCCCAAGGATCACTGAATTCAGTGACCTCGTGGAAACCTTTTACAAAGTTTAATGACCTTGTGAAAACCTTTTACAAAATTCAGTGATCATTTATATGATTTTTAAAGTTTAATGATCCAATAAAAACCTTTTGTAAAATTCAGTGACCATTTAGATAAGTTTTAAAGTTCAGCAACTCCTTAAATTTTTTTTACAAAGTTCAGTGACCATTTGGACAATTCACTCTAAAACTTGAGAGATAAATTCTTTAACTTAATTGACGCATATAAGTAGGAGGATTTGTGCTCTCACCATTTTGATAATATAAAAGTTATATCATTTCAATCGTTATTTGTGACATGGTCAATCTTTCCGTGTTATATACATTAGAGAGTCCATTATAAAAGATCATTTCGTTGAAAAAATAAACTAAAGCAGACAACAATAATATTGCCGTTTTATGTAAAAGATAACGACTGGAGTGAAGTTCTACATTCTGAATAATATCTGGAGTGCTATTATCCTTCAATAGATCCAAACAACTCAAAATGTACTAAATACAACAACAACATTAACTAGATATTATTCAATAATAAAAGTACAATCTATATGAAATTTCTAAAAGTATTTTTCTTCTTTTTTGAAATTAAATAATATTTTTCAATATAAATAGTATGCTTATCAAACTCTTGTTCAAATGCCTAAAAAATACTCAAAATATGTGATAGCAAGCATGGTAGTTGAATATGAGATGAGTAATTGTTGAAGACCTAAACTTGAATTAGGGAATTAATTGGATAAGGTTGATAGGGTGTTTTTTCAAGGTGAGGATATTTATGACATTTAACATTATTTGTTTATTGTATTTTATAATTGGATGCCATTTGACCAAGAAACATTGAAAGATGGTTAATTAAAAAAATTACATTGCTTGACTAAGCTCTGTGACCAACTCTCCCAAAAATATTACTCTTTTGAAATGTTTATTTCAACATGATAATTTTAAAATATAGAAATAATAAATAATTTGTGCATGTAAAACAGAGAGAAATGAATTGACAGCCATCAACCCACCACCTAAAATATTGGCGGTCATTAACTTGAGCAAAATTTAGTACTTATATGGAGAATTTTTTTTGGAAGCCCCTTAATTTTATTAATGAGGACACATCATGCTGTACTACAAACCCACTTCAAACCGCCCCCCGGGGCACATCCAAGTTGGCAAAGGACGGGCATTGCGGGGCTCGCAACCCCAGCGTGGGAAGTTCGATTCCTGGTTGGAGCAGTTAAGTGATGTAATAACCATTCTTGGTTGGAGCAGTTTGGTGATGTAATAATCATGGAGGAAGGCTCCCTTGGGGCTAGGAGTATAAAGGAAGCACGGACCCTGATCAGCTTGGACATATACCGCGATTTACCTCCACTAGTCACTGAGGGACCGGGGGCTAGGGGTCCAGGATTTAGTCCGGCGAAACTGGGACACCTGGGTTATCAAAAAAAAAAAAAAAAAAAAAAAAAAAAGTTGACCCCCGGGTTTAAAAAAAAAAAAAAAAAAAAAAAAAAAAAAACCCACTTCAAACCATAACACCCCACTTGTAGCCACAAAATTCTTTATCAATAATGCATAGTGACATAGAATATCACCTATTCTATATTTCAAAATGCTTTTAAGGTTCAAAGAAATCCCGATCGACATGACTTTTAAAAAGTCAAAATTTGTTTTAAAAGTTGATTTTGAATATATTTAAATAATTTTTTGAAAGTATTTTGTCAGATTAGAAGAGTATTTATAGTAAGCTAGTTTAATGTAGCATATCCATAAAGTTTTTTTACAAAAAGGAAACTCTATCAAAGAGCCATAAGTGTTAGAGTTTCATTTGTTTATTATAGTTAAAGTTTTGAGATCATTCCAAAGATTTTAGTGCTGATATCAATTGAGGAAACAATTCATTCATACTAGAGAGAATTGAAAGACAACAGCCACTCTTTCACTCTCTTTAAAAAGGAAATGAAGTATCAGTTTATCTTTACAAAATGATTAAATTAGTGCATCTTTGTAATTATAAAATTATTTGAAAATTAGGAATAGAAAAGCATCATTCATTAAACTTTTCAAGACATTTTATATCTTCAATACGTCGCTAATGTATTACCTTACACATTAAATTTTTGTAATACAACTACCTACCTTAATATATTTATTCATGCTTAGTCATGTCCTTTATTGTCCTTCACTTCTTAAATTCAATAAAACAAAAATTAATAAAAAAATTATAGTAGGTAGGAGTAGATATTTGAATTTAATATGGAAAACTATGTGTATCCACGACATAAATGTTAGGAAAAGCCTGTTTGGCTAGGCTCAAGGCCAGGCCAAAAATCGTTGGCCCCCTGTTGACGGGTGCCTGTTGCGAGCTTTTGAACCTGACCAAAAAGTCAGGTTATTTCAATATATTTATATCAAATCATAAATTGTATATGTACCGTGTTTTGTCAGCATCATCAA
>NC_036238.1:18054428-18055286 GCF_002742605.1 Olea europaea var. sylvestris
AAAAATCCATTTGACTGCCCAAGTTACAACCTTTGGTTTGGCCACATTTTAAATTCATTTATGTGGAAATTACACCTACCCGTATTTTTCAAGTTCCAACTTTAAAAATCAAGTTTAAATTATTAATATAAAAATTAAGTGATAATTTAATTTTATAATTTATTATTAATATTATAAAATTAGGTTAATCTATATACCCCACTCAATTCACCCTACACCGATTTCACTCTCAAACCCTAAATATTTCCTTATTATCACTCTCTCTCTCTCTCTCTCTCTGCAAACGATGCTGCTATGCAACGGTTCTAATTGGTGCTATGAGAGCTGCTGTAGCTTTGGGTCCGTCACGGTAAAGTGAGCATCAATATGACACGGTGAATTATACGCCGCCATCAATGCGACAGCGACAAAGATGCACTGTGCACTGCATGGAGCGAATGATGCCGATGATTTTGGAGTTTTGCCATGGACTTGTGGTTATGGTGGTTTTGTGGTGGCCGATGATTTTTTTATGCTTTTTGCGGAGGTTTGAGTGGTTCGCGCAGCGATGATGGATGGTTTTTGGTGGTGGCTTATTGCAACAATCTACTAGTTGATGAGAATTACGAGTAGTTGTTGGTGCGCAAAGCAAGCAATGACGATGGTGCGATGGTGGTGTGCTTTGCGTAATGTGCAATTTTTGTTGGTGGAGGTGGATGTTTTGCAATTGAAAATGGTAGTTTCTGGTGGTAGTGGGGAAGTGTGGGTGACATGGGATGTAGAGTATCTATGACATTATTTGGATGATTGTGATCAATAAATAATATGTGATTGATACCCGACCTAAAAAAATGTGAGATTATGATTAATTTTATAATC
>NC_036238.1:18057917-18080355 GCF_002742605.1 Olea europaea var. sylvestris
GCCACATCAAATGTGCCTTTAACAAGTGGTGTAAATAAAAACAAGATTTTCCTTCTTCAACTTAGCCAATTTATTTGTCTGCAAATCAAATGGAATTCCCCCCAAATTGACACCCCAAACCCTCATGACATATCTCAAATTGAAACTTATTCATATTGGGGGCATATCTCAAATTAAAAGTGTGAAAAGCCAAACGCCTCAACTCCAAACCCTAAATCCCAAATCCATTTCATTCTCATCGCTTTATGCCCTTGAAATCGCAAGAAGATTTAGGCAAAAAACCATTTACTTCATTAATCCAAAACTTGAAATCGGTTTCCCCGTACCTGAAATCGATTTTCTCTAATGTTGTGATTCCATTTTTACCATACTTGACTTCCACAAACAGCTGGTAAGTTTGAATTTGCATTTGGTTGTGTCACTGTGATTACTTTGAATTTGTGTTTGTTTGTTATAATGCAATTGTTTTATAATGCTTTTGTGTCCCTGCAGTTTGTTTTACTAATTTATCCATTGAGACCATTGACTTAACGCTAAACATACTTAATTTGTATGTGTTTGTTGAAATGCTTTTGTGTCCCTGTAGTTTGTGTCACTCGTTTATTCATTGCGCATATTGTTTAGAATGGTAGGGAAGAATAAAGAAATTTTGTCATAAAGTCCGGGCACAACTTGTCCGAATGCCTGATAAAGAAACGATGCCCAAAATGTGGTGGCTTCTTGAAATGTATGGAGGTAGAGAAAAATATTGGAAACGTAGGTTGCTTATTCTTATGATGTAGTAGGGATTGATTGCAGTTATGTCAAGTGGAATGACGATTCATCGGAGGAAAAGACTTTGCAATTTGAAGTGTCGTGGACGATCGAGATGTGTTTGTTCGGGTTAATCGAAGCGTAAAGATCCGATTGAAGATTTGTCATGTATGTTGAAGAAATGTGCTCAAATAATAGAACAAGAAGACATCGAGATATCTCTCAACATAATAATCCGCAACGATACAGAGAGGAGAGAGGGAAAGGAAAGGGAAGAATTTCGTGAATTTCTTATAGCTATGTAATTGAGTCAATGACCTATGTTGCAGTGGTCGAACTCAATGTTTATGTAATAGGCTCTAAACTTGTTCTTAATTTGCAACTTTCTATGCTTTATGAATGGATTGTTCATGCTCTAGATTACAAAGGTATGAGCAGGTACTTCTACCGCTAATTTGATCTTTTGTTAAATAATAGTCAAGCGGCGTTGTTTTTAAATTCTGCATAAATTCTCAATGTATCACAATAAGGCAGGGAAAAGTAAAATTAGATCAACAAGTTTATTGACCCGATAGCATTCACTTATTGAGAAATCACAACACAAATCTTAATGCCAAATATATCAACTAATCTGTCAAACATACTTCGATGATATTATACATTCACAATATTTCCAATATGATTCATTCCAATCCATTTAAAGAATCTGCATTTCAAGCCCAAAAAACAGTATTGCATTTCGATAAAAGCATCATTTGCTAGAAAAAAAATTTAATCATCAAGACAAATACTATAGATTCACAAGAACGATAAATACAAATTCCTTCCTAGCATATATACCATAAAAATATTTTTAACTCCCATCTAGTAATCAGTGTTCTTGTGCATTGCACTACAAAACACCGTCACCCCTTTACACCGAACGGATGTAGCTCTTGTGTTGTCTTTGCAATTCTTCTTGCTCGTGCCCTTGCTGCTTTCAGCTTCGACGATTTAGCCTTGTGCATATGTTGTATTTCGCCAACCATTTCTTCGAAGTTAACTTCAATGGTTGACATACTAGATGCAATGGAATGTCCACGTTCAAGTTCATCACCAATGGGAATCATAACTGCTAGACTGGATGAAATACAAACCATCTTTGCTTCACACACAACCATGGTGAAGGCATCAAATGGAAGACATCTCTTGTGCAACATTGCTTGCCGAAGATGTACCCTCTCTGAACTCGACTGCGGATCTATAAATCTGCACAACCTCAAAATGTGGTATGTCTGTCCCGGTAGAAAATTCTGGAAATTGATACACATACCTCAAACTTTCCATGAATACTGAAAGTAGCAAAATTAATAATACATTGTAATGGTAATAAATTAGTTTTCCAACAAGCATCAAAACCAACTTTAAAGTATTCAAAAGTACAAGAGTCAAATTTTATGAGCGAAATTTTATAGTTTTTTTTAGTCTGTTAAATTACTCAACTTTTGATAGTCAAAACAAGTTTATAGTTGATTAAATTTTACTATGTACAACTTATAAGCAACAATAAGAATTAAAATAATAACAATTTTGACTTGTATCGTCGGATCGTCTGCATATTTTTGTTGTTTTATAGTTCACTTTACTGTAATTTATCTGCATAAGTCTCAGTGTAAGACCAATAATACATTATTACTTATTTCTTTAGACGAATAGACGAAATCAGTGTAATGGTCTTGGGAACAGACAAAATCAATAATACTAAACACAGTGATGATACATCTAACTCCATATAATCATACCCAAACACACAATCCAACTCTACTATCTCAATTTCTGCTCAACGTCTCGAAACTTCAAAATAGTTTGAAAAATTATTTTGGAATTACCTTCAATTGGTCCATCCATGTGCACGCCTTCTTCGGTTGAACTGCTCCATGTGCACGCCTTCTTCGGTTGAACTGGTTGTTGGGTCCTTCGATAGTGGGGTAGAATCGATTGTGCGTAGTTAGGGCTTGAAAGAACTTTGAGCGTGCGACTCTCTCTGTCATGAGGGTTTGGGGTTTCAATTTGGGGGAATCCCATTTGATTTGTAGAGAAAGGAATTGGCTAAGTTGAAGAAAGAAAATTGTGTTTCTATTTACATCACTTGTTGGACGCATGTTTGACGTGACGATGATTTGACAAATCATTGAACATTTCATTGATTCAACGTGCTACATCACATTTTCGTTATCCACGTAATATGATTCACTAATGGATTTCATCTGGTGGCCAATGGAACTGAATGGAGTAAAGTTGAGAGACTATTGAAAAAAGTTTGAAAGTACAATGAGTAAGTCGTGACATGCATCAAAGTTCAATGGCTAATGAAACAATTAACTATGTGTGATTCCTAATGAGAAATGAGTCTTTCATATCAATTTGCATGTGGGATATCATTTGAATGATTGAATCATACTATATATTTGATATTTTCGTCTTTCTGCAGCTTATCTGCCTACAATTTTTTTGCACCCGGACTCCCATAATTTTCTGTTTATTTTTTTCACAGCAGTGTAACTTTCTACACCTGAAACCGCATCATAAAAAATAAAAAAATAAAATAAAAAATAAAAAATTCTCGCTTTTGAGCATGCAAGCTTTAAAAGTTTACTTTGAAGTATAAAAAAACAAAAAAACAAAAAAGGAAGCAACTTTTAAAAGAAATATATATTTGGTGAGAAGTTAAAAATAGGTTACATATTTTGACTATTAATTTAGAAAGACATCGATAAACAGTAACTATTTTGATTTCAAGTAAGAAAAATAGTAAGATATTTACACGTAATGCTAGGAAATGCATCAAGTTGGTGTAGACTATAAAAATATAAAATTTCTCCCTTATCGCAAGTTAAACTATTGAGATGAAGTAGTTGAACATGGTACTTGATGATTACGCCCAAAGATTAACGCGGTGATTGTAGTGCAGTTTTGTGGTGTCGTATCCACAGGAAGATGAAAAATTATTTAAAGGATCAAAAGCTTAGAGTTTTTGTCGCGATTTGTGTGAAAATAATTTGTCGATTAGAATAAAGTAAAGTAAAAGTTTAATATCAATATATGAAATAGTGAAGCGCCGAAATTTTCTCGATTAGATTGGTTCAATAAATGTCAATTTTTGCATGAAAATACTCTATTAAAGATTTTCATCCCAACACTTTAATTGGAAAATTTTACCTTTAAACCTATTCAATTCCACAATAATTCCCCAAACTTAGATTTCTTCATAATAAAATTTCACAATAATCCATTGAAATCAGATCCAAGAGCGATTATATACATCAATCATATAATGGTAAAGAATCACACCAATATGAGATTTAATATTGAAATTCAATAAGCACTTCAATTATTCGATGGAAAAAACGTGATTGAATCCATGAAAATTTAATACAAATTAAACCAACCTCCAAACATGTTTATAAGAATAAGAAATCTAAATCTAGAATTGTTTAACAATGAAAGAACACATTTAAGCAATAAAAGACATGAAAATTTTCAAATCTAACCAAGTTCCTTCGTGGCTTCACCAATAAGTTTAGTTCTCCATAAATTTCTTGAGCCAAAAACCAAAGAAAAGTGATAGGAGATGAAGAATAGCCGTGTTCTCCAGTCTAGGGTCTAAAATCGTGTGCTAAATCGTTTTCAAAAGAGGTTGAACCAAATAAGGAAACTAAATTTTCGATTAGAATATTCTGTGCGACTATTTTCAATATTTTGACCATAAGTTTCTCTCTCGATATCCAATTAAGGTAATTCAAAATGTTTTAGAAAGCTAACACAAAGAGATACAATTTCTTCCATTTTGATCATTTCTCGTTCTTTTCGTAACTATTTTGATTTCAAGTAAGAAAAATAGTAAGATATTTACACGTAATGCTAGGAAATGCATCAAGTTGGTGTAGACTATAGAAATATAAAATTTCTCCCTTATCGCAAGTTAAACTATTGAGATGAAGTAGTTGAACATGGTACTTGATGATTACGCCCAAAGATTAACGCGGTGATTGTAGTACAGTTTTTGGGTGTCGTATCCACAGGAAGATGAAAAATTATTTAAAGGATCAAAAGTTTAGGGTTTTTGTCGCGATTTGTGTGAAAATAATTTGTCGATTAGAATAAAGTAAAGTAAAAGTTTAATATCAATATATGAAATAGTGAAGCGCCGGAATTCCCTCGATTAGATTGGTTCAATAAATGTCAATTTTTGCATGAAAATACTCAATTAAAGATTTTCATCCCAACACTTTAATTAGAAAATTTAACCTTTAAACCTATTCAATTCCACAATAATTCCCCAAACTTAGATTTCTTCATAATAAAATTTCACAATAATCCATTGAAATCAAATCCAAGAGCGATTATATACATCAAGCATATAATGGTAAAGAATCACACCAATATGAGATTTAATATTGAAATTCAATAAGTACTTCAATTATTCGATGGAAAAAACGTGATTGAATCCATGAAAATTTAATACAAATTAAACTAACCTCCAAACATGTTTATAAGAATAAGAAATCTAAATCTAGAATTGTTTAACAATGAAAGAACGCATTTAAGCAATAAAAGACATGAAAATTTTCAAATCTAACTAAGTTCCTTCGTGGCTTCACCAATAAGTTTAGCTCTCCATAAATTTCTTGAGCCAAAAATCAAAGAAAAGTGATAGGAGATGAAGAATAGCCGTGTTCTCCAGTCTAGGGTCTAAAATCGTGTGCTAAATCATTTTCAAAAGAGGTTGAACCAAATAAGGAAACTAAATTTTCGATTAGAATATTCTGTGTGACTATTTTCAATATTTTGACCATAAGTTTCTCTCTCGATATCCAATTAAGGTAATTCAAAATGTTTTAGAAAGCTAACACAAAGAGATACAATTTTGTTAGAAATAGCTTTTTCCAAATTCGGACGTTTACTGGGTCAAACGTGGACTTAAATTTCCGGATGAAAATTTGGAAAATCTTTATGCGGTCGAAATTTGATTTGTAAAAATATTATGGTCATATTTAACTTCTTTTCACTTCTAATTGCACCCATTGGACTCCTAGCTTTTTCAAATCATAATTCCATCATCCGTCTCATCTCTAGATTATTTACAACTTGGTCCCTGAACTTTCACTTTCTTCCATTTTGATCATTTCTCGTTCTTCTATTCTAAATTTCACATTTTCTATCAAAATGCAACCCAAATCAAAGCATAAGTATAATGAGTACATTTTGGTATCAAATAATCACACAAATGCAATAATTAGGATGGAAAAATATTGTATTTTACATTCTTATCACACCCCTCAACTTGTTTATTGTTAGTCCCTGGCAATTTAATGTAGAACAAAACAAATAAGTGATTGACCAATATTACGAGTGAAGTTGTTGAGTTCCAATTCAACTGCAGTTCATTATCTTTTCAAACTCAACACTACAAGAAATTAACAATATTATGATCATCAGGTTATCAAAAACACTTGCTAAATGTGTGAGTGTGTGTCAAGTCATAACCATCTTACCGCCAACCCTAACATATGTAGCATCAAGTATGCCTCGAGCCAAAGGTTCAGCCCCATAAATCACAGGTATCAAAATATTTTGTGCGATTTTCTCTCTATGGAGCTGAGAAATGGAGACACTCATAATTTGGAGGCTTAGATGTTTCTGAATGAGCAACAAGCGAACATTGATCTTATGATAGACATACTGTTAAATAAAAATTCATCACTTTCTTACCACAATCATACTTGGGATCAAAACAATCNGAACATTGATCTTATGATAGACATACTGTTAAATAAAAATTCATCACTTTCTTACCACAATCATACTTGGGATCAAAACAATCAACGTAAGGGGTTGCAACATGGTTTAAGTTAGGTTGTATGAAAAGGAGGATATAAAGATTCAAAGACTTCCAAACATGTAGTTAGGCATTTCATTAAGCGTCTCAATAGATTACATCATTCGATCAATACACTCTTCAATATTTCAACTCCAAAATCAATATTTTTTCTTCTTTTTTTTATTGTTTTTTTCTTTTGTTGTTGTTTTTTTTTTAATAGGGGTGTCTTGCTTGAGCACATACTAACTCTTTTCATTTTCTTGTTTCTATTTTTCACAAATAAGTATTCAATCTTTACTACACACTTGGAAGGAAAAAAAAAGCTGGGCAAATACATAAATAGATTATACTCCAATGTGGAGAAGTAGGAATGGCATGGTGCATGAAGAAGGATGTTGTATATGTCTATGGCTCAACGGAGCTACTAGAGGTTGTAAACATAAGAAAAACTGGTTGAAAGGTACAAATTTTGATCCTATATTAACTTTCATCATTTTCCAAGTAACTACCATCTTACCACAAACCATATGTTTTCAAAACAATTTCTAATTCACAAAATCAATGAATGCTTATTGCTATTTTAGTGAATGGTGGCTCTCATCCTTACTAATTCTCACACAATAAAACTTCAACAAGAGACTTCTCTAGCTACATGTGTTAAACCACTATCTTACGACAAGGCTTGTGTGCACAAAATGATTCAACAAGTGTCTCAACATCTAGACTCACATGAACAATATCAACTCCTAGTGGTGTATTTTGTCATTCAAGAACATGAATATATAGCAAATAGAGACTTAAGGAAAAATTTAGACCAAAATTCCATGTAAATCATGCACTTTACAACAAAATTTAAGTTAAACTCTCCCCCAACTAAACATTGCATTGTCCTCAATGCAAAAACATGTCTACCAAATAAAGGTAAGGAAAGATGTCACCTGAGTGCAGAGACGAATCGCATGAGCTAAAGTATAGGAAGTCTGAAAGTCTCCAATGGAAAGAGTGATGCAGAAAATGAAAATAAACTAAAAAAAATGCAAAACATACTAAAAAAATTTGAAACTAATATACGAAAACACAAAGTAAAAAGTAAAAAATATACTTGAGATGTGTCATGGGTGGTAAACCGGGTCTGCAAGAGGAATTTCTTCCAATGCAGACACATGTTGCCCATAGAGTATTTCAAGTCTCTGTCCATTCACTTTGAATACCTTACCATCATTAGGGTCCTCAATTTCAATCGCCCCATTTTCAAAAGCTCGTGTTACGACAAAGGGACCAGTCTACCTAGAGCGTAGTTTTCTCAGGTGCTTGTGAAGTCTAGAATCATACAAGTATACTTTTTGGTTTGGTTCAAAAAAATTTCTCACAATATTTTTATCGTGAAATGCTTTCATTTTTGACTTATAGATTCTAGAACTTTCATAGGCATTATTTCTTAACTCCTCTAATTCACTCAAGTGAAATTTTCTATGTCTACCTCCCTCTTCTAGATCAAAGTTGAAGTGTTTAATGGCCCAAAAGGCTCGGTGCTCAAGTTCGACAGGTAAATGATAAGGCTTTCCAAAGATTAGTCTATAAGGTGACATGCCTAGGGAAGTCTTAAAGGCTGTACGGTAAGCCCAAAGTGCATCATGCAGTCTCAACGACCAATCCTTACAATTAGGGTTCACCTTCTTTTTCAAAATTTGTTTAATTTCCCTATTAGTCAATTCTACTTGTCCATTAGTTTGTGGGTGATAAGAAGTGGAAATTTTATGAATCACCCCATACTTTTTCGTTAGTGCCTCAAATGAACGGTTGCAAAAGTGTGTGCCTCTATCACTAATGATAACACGTGGTGTACCAAATCGAGATAAAATATTTTCTTTAAGGAATTTAATAACCGTTTTATTGTTATTGGCTCTACAAGCAACCGCCTTTACCCACTTAGACAAGTAGTCTACAGCCACAATGATGTATAAATAGCCAAAAGATGGTGGAAAATGTCCCATAAAGTCAATGCCCCAACAATCAAACACTTCAACTACCAAAATGGAATTTAAAGGCATCATATTAAGGTGAGAAATAGCACCTAGTTTTTGACACCTCTCACAAGATTTGCAATATGCATCAGTATCTTTAAACAAGGTGGGCCAATAAAAATCGCACTGTAAAATTTTTGCAACAGTCTTTTTCATAGAAAAGTGGCCCCACAAGCTTAGGTATGGCAAAAGTTTAGTACGCTGGGTATCTCTTCATCAGGAACACATCATCTCAATATTTGATCGGAAAAATACTTAAATATACAGGGGTCATCCTAATAAAAGTTACGTACTTCAATCAAGAATTTTCTATTATCCTTTGCACTCCACTCCTTTGAGATTTCACCTGCAGCCAAGTAATTCACAATATTAGCAAACCATGGTAGAGAAGAGATAGTAAATAAATTTTCTTCAGGAAATTCATCTCTAATTGGTAAGGTGTTTGAGTTGTCTTCAAATGTCAGCCTTGACAAATGATCTGCTACAACATTTTCCACTCCCTTCTTATCTTTGATAATGATGTCAAATTCTTACACAAGCAAGATCCAACGTATTAGTCTTGCCTTAGCATCCTTCTTTGCAAGAAGGTGCTTAAGAGCTGCATGATCTGTGAAAATAATAACGGGAGAGCCAATCAAATAGGATCGAAACTTATCGAGCGCAAAGACTACCACTAGCAATTCTTTTTCAGTAGTGGAACAATTCATTTGAGCACTATTTAGAGTTCTACTAGCATAGTAAATCACTAAAGGCTTACCTTCTTTTCGTTGCCCTAGACAGCACCTACCGCAAAGTTACTAGCATCACACATAATTTCAAATGGCAATATCAGGTGGTTGCATTATAGATGCAGAGGTGAGTTTATCAATCAACAATTCGAATGCATTTTGACATTCAAGTGTCCATTTAAAAGTTACATCTTTGTTTAGCAAGTTACATAGGGGTCTAGAAATGGATGAGAAATTTTGTATAAATCTCCTATAAAAACCTGCATGACCAAGAAATGATCTAATGTCTTTTACTGTCTTAGGTGTAAGCAATTTAGAGATCAATTCAATTTTTAATTTATCTACTTCTATCCCTCTTGAAGAAATAACATGCCCTAAGACAATACTGGAAGATACCATGAAATGACATTTTTCTCAATTCAAAACTAAGCCTTTTTCTTCACATCTAGCCAAGACTCTTTTCAAATTTAACAAACATGCATCAAAGGAGGTCCCAAAAACAGTCAAGTCATCCATAAAAACTTCCATGCAATCCTCTACCATATCACTAAACATACTCATCATGCATCTTTGAAATGTGGCATGGGCATTGCAAAGTCCAAATGACATTCTACAAAATGCAAAGGTATCAAAAGGACACGTGAATGTGGTTTTTTTCCTGGTTTTCTAAAGCAACCTCAATTTGATAGTATCATGAATAGCCATCTAGAAAATAGTTAAAGGGACGACCAGCCACACGTTCAAGTATTTGGTCCAAAAAGGGAAGGGAAAAATGGTCCTTGTGAGTGGCAGCATTAGATTTCCTATAATCAATGCACATGCGCCAACCAAATATCATTTTTGTAGTGACCAATTCACATATTTCATTTTTTACCACAGTGACACCAAACTTCTTGGGGACTACCTGTGTAGGGCTAACCCATTTACTGCCTAAAATTGGGTAAATAATTCATCCGTCTAGCAATTTAAGCACTTCATTCTTTACCACTTCCTTCATTGTGGGGTTCAGCGTACGTTGTGGGTCTCTCCTAGGATTAGTCCCTTCCTCTAGATGAATTCTATGGGAACAAATTAAAGGACTAATACCCTTGATGTCGGCTATGGTCCACCCTAATGCAGATTTATGTTTATTCAGAATGTTTAAAAGTTGTTTACATTGTAATACATCTAATTCTGACGAAATAATGACAGGAAAGGTATCACCTGATCCAAGGAACACGTGTTTTAGTTCTGGGGATAATTGTTTCAATTCTGGCTTAGGGCACTCAATGCTTGATGGTTTTTGTCCTCCAATCCTTTCGGGTAATTCTTCAAACTTAGGTTGTCATGGCGAAGTCTCATAGTCTTTCAATTTTGCAAAACCAGCACAAATATTAGCATATTCATCAATATCAGAACCAATTGAGATTTTAGAGTTTAGGAGGAAAGAGTTCAAGGGATCATAATCAATTTTTGCAGATGCTTCCTCCTGCGTTAATGCATCAATCATGTAGGTTTGATGATATTCATCTTCTTTTCTAGGTTGCTTGGTGACATGAAAAATATTAACTTCTAGAGTTATATTCCCAAAAGACAGCTTTATCAGATCATTCCTACAATTGATTAGAGTATTAGCTGTAGCAAGGAAATGTCTACCAAGTATAATTGGGATTTTAGAGTTAACATTCACCTCAACCTTCACAACTAGTACCAAGAAATCAATGGGGTAGTAAAATTTATCAACCTGAACTAGCACATCCTCAACTACTCTCCTAGGTCTTATGGTGGACCTGTCAGCTAACTGAAGGACCATTAAGGTAGGTTTTATCTCTCCCACACCTAACAACAAGTATATAGCATAAGGCATGAGGTTAACACTAGCCCCTAAATCAAGAAGGGCTTGTGCAAACTCATGGTTCCCAATGACACAAGAGATGGTAGGACAACCAGGGTCCTTATACTTTGGTGGGATTCTCTGCTCTATCACAGCACTCACCTGCTCGATCAAGAAAGCAGTTTTCTTGGCATGATATTTCCTCTTCACAGTGCATAAGTCTTTAAGGACTTTAGCATATGTAGGAACTTGAGAAATCACGTGCAACAGAGGCAAATTGATTTTTATTTGTTTAAGATGCTCTAGGATTTCATTGTGTTGAGTGGTTGACTTCGAGGTAGATTTGAGGGCTTGAGGAAGAGGTACCCTAGCTGGAGCTTCTACTGCTTCTTCACTACGACTACCCTCATTAGACTCACTTGATTCTTTTTCAATATCCCTAGATTGAAGGGTTGATTCAATGACTTTCCCAGATTTATTGGTTATGGCATTTACTTCCTTAAAGCTGGTCTCTCCCGATCTCGAAGTTTGTGCCATGTATTGTCCCTTTGGATTTGGTTGAGCTTGAGCTGGAAATTTTCCACGTTCCCCTACAGCTAAGGCATTAGTTAGTTTGGAGACATGATTCTTTATCTCTTTATTTTCCTCAACTAACTGGCCAATCACAATCTCAAATTTTTTATTTGTTTTACCCTGTGCCTTAATAAATGAATGTAAAGTATCTTCTAAGGAATTCCTAGAGGATGTGGGTTAACGTGGGGGTGCATTGTAAGCTCTATTGGATTGGACAGGTTGTTGGTTTTCAGACTTCTAGCTAAAGTTGCAAGATTTCGTCACCCTGGGTTGTAAGTCTCGTGGTAAGGGATATAGGGCTTTTGATAGATGCCTAGAACATTATAGTGTTCTTCATAAAGTCCCCTCATTTCAGCATAAGTGGTACACTCCTGTGCTAGGTGATCATTCCCTCCACACACAAAACAAGGCTCTAAAGACTCAACACGGGAAACAGATAGAGTGGTTTTTGAATCCTTAGCACGCAAGTTTTCAAGTTCTCTAGTAAGGGCTTCTACCTTTGCTTTAAGGTTATCTTCCTCCTTAAGATGATAAATACTTGTGCTATTCGGGTTTCCAGTGGGTCGTAACATATTAGTACTCTCGGTGGCACTAGGTCCAATCCAGGTATGGGCTTTCTTAACTAAGTCATCTAAGTAGTCTATAGCTTCATCCGGATCTTTTTGTAAAAATTCACCATTACCCATCATTTCAACAAATTGAAGCTCACTAGGTAATAATCTCTCATAAAAATAACTCAAAATGCGTCAACTTTCATAACCGTGGTGGGGACAGAGGGCTTGCAATTTTTTGTACCTTTCCTACGTCTGATATAAAGGTCCACTGTCCTTTTGAGTGAAAGACGATATTTGCTTTTTCAATACAATTGTTTTGTGGTGGGGAAAGTACTTGCAAAGAATGCTTGAGTCATTTCAACCCAAATCCCAATCGAACGTGGTCGCAATGAATACATCCAGCTCTTTGCTCTTTCTTTGAGAGAAAACGGAAAAAATTTAAGTCTGACTGCATCCATTGTACCACGTTGATTGTGAAAAGTTACAACCACCTCTTCAAATTCCCTAATATGCACATATGTGTTTTCATTTTAAAGACCGTGAAAGGTGGGAAGAAGTTGAATTATTCTTGATTTAAGGTCTATACGTGGCATATTAGGTGGAAATATAATGCATGATGGTATAGATATGCGTGTGGGGTGAAGATAATCATGCAAAGTCCTAGTTGGTACCTCTTCGTGTTCACTATCAGTCATTGTGTTATGTGATGTGATGTGATGTGTGTGCCAATAGTTCAGTATCAAAGAGAGGGTTAGGAAGAGATTCAAACACTAGTTGTGGCCTTGCAATGAATCGTCCCCGCTCGTCTCGATCTCTGTTCATAAAGCACCAAAAAATATGGAATTTTGTGAGAAATAACAAAATAAAAAACTAATAAAATTAAATTAACTAAAAAAAATGTAAAAGAGGAACGAAATCACCATTTTGCTCAAAAATCCTTCGATTATTTGTACCGTCTCCCCGGCAACGGCACTAAAATTTAATTACGCCCAAAGATTAACGCGGTGATTGTAGAATAATTTTGGGGTGTCGTATCCACAGGGAGATGAAAAATTATTTAAATGATCAAAAGCTTAGGGTTTTTGTCGCGATATGTGTGAAAATAATTTATCAATTGAAATAAATTGAAGTAAAAGTTTAATATCAATATATGAAATAGTGAAGCGCCGGAATTCCCAGGATTAGATTGGTTCAATTAATGTCAATTTTTGTATGAAAATACTCAATTAAAGATTTTCATGCCAACACTTTAATTGAAAATTTTAACCTTCAAACCTATTTAATTCCACAATAATTCCCCAAACTTAGATTTCTTTCATAATAAAATTCCACAATAATCAATTGAAATCAGATCCAAGAGTGATTATATACATCAAGCATATAATGGTAAATAATCACACCAATAGGAGATTTAAGATTGAAATTCAATAAGTACTTCAATTATTCGATGGAAAAAAACGTGATTGAATCCATGAAAATTTAATACAAATTAAACCAACCTCAAAACATGTTCATAAGAATAAGAAATCTAAATCTGGAATTGTTTAACAATGAAAGAACATATTTAAGCAAGAAAAGACATGAAAATTCTCAAATCTAACCGAGTTCCTTCGTGGCTTCACCAATAAGTTTAGTTCTCCATGGATTTCTTGAGTTAAAAATCAAAGAAAAGTGATAAGAGATGAAGAATATCCGTGTTCTCCAATCTAGGGCTTAAAGTCGTGTGCTAAGTCGTTTCAAAAGAAGTTGAACCGAATAAGGAAACTAAATTTTCGGTTAGAATATTCTGTGCGACTATTTTTAGTATTTTGATCATAACTTTCTCTCCTGATGTCCAATTAAAGAAATTCAAAATGCGTTGGAAAGCTAACACAAAGGGCTACAATTTTTCTAGAAATAGCTTTTTCCAAATTCTAACATTTACTAGGTCAAACGTGGACTTCAATCTCCGGATGAAATTTTGAAAAATCTTTATGCGGTCGGAATTTGATTTGTGAAAATATTATGGTCATATTTAATTTCTTTTCACTTCTAATTGTACCCAATGGACTTCTCGCTTTCTCAAATCATCATTCTATCGCCCGTCTCATCTCCAGATTATTTGCAACTTGGTCCCTGAACTTTCACTTTCTTCCATTTTGATCATTTCTCGTTCTTTTCTTCTAAATTTCACATTTTCTACCAAAATGCAACCTGAATCAATGTATAAGTATAATGAGTACATTTTGGTATCAAATAATCACACGAATGCAATAATTAAGATGAGAAAATATTGTATTTTACATTCTTATCACTTGACATACATACATTTGGTAGAATTTAATTCATTTATCATCCTCTCTTTAGCGTTTAAGATTTTTTATAAGTCGATTTGATTTCAAGAAGTGATGATAGTTTATTGAATTTTATGAGGCTGCACTCATTTAGTATTTGACGACTTCATCTAAAAGATAAAAAATTAAATAAAGAAATTATTTAATTGTTTAAATTTAATCTTCAACACATCTTCTTTTATCAAACCATGTTCATTTTTAACTAAAGCTTTAAAAATGTGTATTATCTTATAAATGGACGCACATTTGAACTGGAGAACTCTATCTATTTTAAGAGCATCTACAAAATACCAGTACTAGAGAGTTGAGGTTTGTTTAAAAATAAACTTAAATAAACTCTTTTCTATTTTAACTTTTTAAGATAGAGTAAAGTTAAAATAGAGTTTGACTATCTATTAGGGGTGTCAAAAAAGCTCAACGGCTCGGGCAACCTGCGGCCCGGCTCGTGGCTCGGAGCAACCTAGTCGAGGTTCGGGTCGAGCCCATTTTGGGGACACGGGCCGAGCCCAAACCAACTCGCCAGCCTTTAATTTAAAAAAACGAAAAAAGAGGTAGCAAATGAAAGTCAGCTTTAATAGGCAGAATTCTGCCTTTTCAAGGCAGCAAATGCTGCCTTTCAAGTCAGCGAAAAAAAATAAAAGCCAAGGCAGCCCAGAAAGAAAAAAAAATCAGCCAACCCGGCTCGGCTCGGAAAAGCCCGAATCGAAATTTTTTGGCCGAGCAAAAGCTCAGCTTGGGCTCGTAAAAAAATTCGACCATTTTAAACGAGCCGAAAGTTTTTGGCTCGAGCTCGATTCGACTCGAATCGTTGACATCCCTACTATCTATTCTTACTTTACAATGACTGCATTTAATAAATTATAAATTTCAATACCCGAATTCTTAAATTATTAAAATCATATTTGAATTGATTGCTTATTGACATATGAAAATAAATATGTATGTTAAATAAAAGATGAATAGAAATCAATAAGTTTTTTTTTTTTTTGAAAAAGTCAAAATGAAAGCATTGTTAGAATGTATAAAAAATTCTACTTCCTAAATATAAATATGTTATCTATTATACATAAAATTGTTTTTATAAATATAGAGTCACTTAAAAATGATCTAACATCATTATAAATCACTTCTTTAAATTAAGCATTTGTTTGGCAAATTTATAAAGATGAATATTAATAGATCCCACAAAATGTGTAAATAATAAATTCGCATATCGGTCGGTCTTTAATGATCTATGTCTATACTTTAGAGTGTGCTAAAATGAATTAAAAATGAGGGTCCAGGGACTACTTGGCACAGTAAGGTGAAATGTATTGCACTTTTGACTACCATTTATCACATTTGGATGGGAAGAAATAGGTTGATTTTTGAGAACTTCAATCTGAGTGTTTATAGACTTGTTCGACGGATCAAAATACATATATACAAAATTATATTTTCTTTGTATCCGAACGTTTTGATTCAATATGAGTCTCTTGCTTACAATCTTTAGGTTATATTTGGTTTTCTTCTACTTGGAAATGCCAGGATGTAAATGTTTATCTAAGTTCATTTGATTGGCCCTGGTATATCCTGTATACTTGTACATGGTTTTGATCAATATATTACACATTTACCGATCAAAAAATAAAAAAATAAATGAGTAACACTTATAAAAATGTGATTAAAGTCAATGTTGGCTTTGATTGAATCTATAAACTACTTATAGCTCCCATTTGAACTATATTATTGTAAAAATGAGAATGAAAAATATAATCGTTATGGACCCCACACAAGAAATAAAAAGTCGAATATAGTGATTTAATGTGATGGATAACAGTCATATTTTTCATTTTAATAAGAAAATAATGGGGCTCAAACAGGGCCATAATATCAACAACCAAACAGTGGCTTATAAGCTGTTCTACATTGGTATGCTTCAAGTGTGTAAATTTAAAAATTAACATTTAGTATTGTACTTATTATACAGTTGGTGTGGATCCCTAGTAGACATTAGTATTCCGGGCTTCCAATTAAATGCTTCTTGATGGACCTTTACGGGTCCATAACTCTGTACCTCGTCTTAGGCGGCGCTACCGCTGTCGCCGGCTGGGTACAACTACGAGTTCTCCTTAGATATATTTAGTGAAAAACGGGGGAGGGCACGTACCAATTTAATACTCTTTATTGCATGTAGGCACCTTGCTTAAGGGAAAATTTTAGGAATACGTCAATCTTGTGAGCACCACTAATTTTGGCACTAGAATTGGTAGGTCATTTTATTATATGTCGATAAAGATAGAATTCAAATATGTCACAGATAGAGAGACAAGGTTAGTATATTAAATTTAATTGAGTTCTAGTACTTCTATATTAGGATAGTTAAGACTTCAGTTTATTTCAATAATGAAGGTATTTGAGATTTTTATATGGCTCGTTCACTATAAAGGATTCAAGAAGATTGTGCAATGTTAATGTGGTGATCTGTATGACTAATTTGGTTTTAAATAGGCAGGTCTTTTTTTTTTCTTTTTTTTTTTTAAATAAAAAATCGTAAAGAAGGTATTGACATCTTATATATTACACATAACATTAAAGAATAAAAAAAAAACATATGTGATGTTTGTGCATTGTATTTTTTGATTTTGTTCAATATAATGTATCAAATATATTCTTAAAATATTTCATGAATTCTTATACTTAAATATAATTAGTATACTTTATAGTACTAACTTGGTCTGTTAGTAAGACAAACTTTTTTTTTCTTTTTTTGGATACCCAGGTGTCCCGCCTTACAGCGACTAATTCTGAGGCATATGATTCAGCCCCTCTTCACGCAGACCAAATAAACCGCGGGTTGTGCTCCAAAATGGACAGGGTCCAAGAGTCCTCCCAACTGAACTGTCAAAGTGTCAAGCGAATCAAATCTATGTATGCGCCTTGTCTTCCAGGAGAACTCATTCCTTCCAGAAAATATCCTACCTTTCAGGAGAAAGTCTGCCTTCTAGGAGTCCCATGAATCAAACCCGCAACCTCTGAATTACCCGCCTTGAAGAACTCCGTCTTTTACCAGTTGGGATGTGCCCCGGAGGGCTAGTAAGACAAATTCTATACATTAGAATAGAAATTACTGCACAAGATATAGAAAATGTCATCTGCTATGCTTTTCAGTCTTATTCTACTTGACAAAGTTGGGAAAACTCATTTGTAAAATAAAAGTGTACATCATCTTTGACATCACCCAAGTTGGCAAGATTTGATTGATGAAAAAATTGTTCAATTTTTTAAACTGTACAACAATTTGGTGTCACGCGACATAATGTAAAAAATGATTTCCGTGTTGATTGAACAAATTTTTTACGCTTGTCAGGCCTTGTTGGCGAACTAATGACTGATCGACTGGCAACTTTCCATGTTTGTGGGCAGACCATGAATGCTGTCTTCCGAGAGGTTAATGAATTAATTTATGTTGTTTTTATTCTTCTTTTGGTTGGGGTTTTAATTCTAGTCTTGGCTGGTTTTAGAGTGGGAGTTTTATTTTATTTTTTATTTTTTTTGTGTTTGTGTGCGTGTGTGTGTTGATAGTGCTTGTTTTTACGCTGGACGTTGAGAAATTTAAATATTTTTCGTACCCTCTTGAAGAGTTGACCTAAATATTTAATACAAACGTGGTAAAATCACTTTGGCATTGGATTTTTGAATAAAATTGCAAAGTCGGAAGCAAATTGCAAATTTGAGTCACATCACGAAGGTTGTTTCACTATTTGATGGTGGGTTTTTTAACCTTCAATTACGTCGAGCGATATATTTCAATATTCGTAGAATAGTTAGGAAACTCTAAAATTGTCTTCTGACCATCCTATATGTTAAAATGCATAATCCATAGCAATCAAATCAACATAGAGTTGTAGAATATAGGTCTTTTCGAGAGGGTACAAACAGGCAGTTGCAGTGTTGTACCTCATCCACACCAATTCATTTCCTCCATGTGAAATACAATAGCAAGATTAGGACATCGGCGCCATGGGGACATTATTCATTAATTGCTCTATTTCTATTAATATGTTATTTTAGTTTTCTAGTATGCTAATTTGCATTTTTTGAGCTTAATTTCTTTAGTTTTACAGTTAAATAACAAGAAAGTTATAAAATATGGACAAACCAAATACTCAAGTAAGTACATGCTTAAACGTTAAATATAACATTTGCAATAGACAAACATCAAATAGTATGCTCAAAGTGGTATTTCAAGGATATTCAATATAATTACATTTAGTTTAGCATCAACGTTTCTACTTTGACAGATTGGCACGAAGGTGCTGCAAGATTCGACTCAAACAAATTAGCTACAAACTACCACAGTGAGTAAGGATCGAACGTCAAGCACACAGTCAATGAAGTAGATTTGGCCCGGGGCTACTGTACCTTTGCAAGACGGATTGAAGGATGATAAGCCACATCTCGATTTAATCAAGTGGGGGCATGATGTGGGGAGTGGAATGAGACATGACTAAATGCTGGCACGTAATTTAGAAATTTGACCCTCAGTGCGTATATTTGCATGGTGTATGTTTGATGAATGGTAATAAAAAAAAACTATTCAAGATTAACGATATAAATTTAACTTTTTTTTTTCTTATCTGTCTTTAACAGTGCATGGTCTATTGTATCAAACACGTCAAGAAAAATTAATAGATACAAAATTATATGAGAAATTAAAAAGAAACAAAATCTTGATAATTTTATTGGCTAATAAAATTTAATACACATACCAAGCACATAATGTATATGGAGTGATGCTGGGTGTATAGTGTAAAATTTTACATACCTCCTATAGACATCTCACATTGGGGTGGAGTCAGTATTTTTACGGCCATTTTTTATTACATGGGGTCCCACTTGGCGCCGACCCCATGTGTGTGCTCTGTAGAATGTCTGTAAATTCCTACCCTGTACACCAATCAAAATTGATGTACATGTAATATTACCAAACAGAATGCATTGACAATAAGCAAATAATAGAAAGAGAAAAAAAAATGAAAAATGAAAAACATAAACAAACAGCAAACGCTAACTATGGGATCGCGGCGCCTTTGGACAGGTTTCATTAACGGGCTATCAAATGTAATCTCTATTTTATATATCAAATGTTTATATAAAGGGAATCTCTTGATTACAATTTGTAGTCATCCCATATCCATTCCCCACTAGTAATCGAGTTCCAGTACTTCCATATTAGGATAGTTAAGACTTTCGTTTATTTCAATAACAAAGGTATTTGAGATTTTTATGTGGCTCGTTCACTATAAAGGATTCAAGAAGTTTGTACAACGTTAAAGAAGAAGACAAAATGTAGTGATCTGTATGACTAATTTGGTTTTAAGATAGGCAGGTCATTTTTATTTTTATTTTTTTGAAAAAAATTGTAAAGAAGGTATTGATAGTGATGGCAAAAAAATTCCACTCACCCCGCCCCAAATAAAGCAAAAAAAAAAAACCTGCCTTGAAAGGGTTGGTGGGGCGCCCCGTCCCGAGGCATGGAGCGAGGTGGGGAGAGGATGCTCCTCCCCGAACCCGCCGGGTGAAGGAAAAAAATTATTAAAAATAATTTTATTTCTAAATAATTCACCCTTTAAAAACTCATTTTGAATTTGTATTTTATTTTCTAATAATGAGATTATTCGAAATTTTGAAAATGTAAAATAAAAATAAAAATTAAATGGGGCGAAAAGTTGCCCCACCCGTCCCGTCCCGCCCCGCCCCGCCCCATTGCCATCTTATATATTACACATAACATTAAATAAAATAAAAATCATATGTGATGTGCACCGTCCCGATCCCGCCCCATTGCCATCTTATATATTACACATAACATTTTTGAAAATAAAAAGCATATGAGATGTTTGTGCATTGTATTTTTCGATTTTGTTCAATTTAATGTAAAAATATATATTCTTGGAATATTTCATAAATTCTTATACTTAAATATATTTTTTATAGTACTAACTTGGTCTGTTAGTGAGACAAATTCTGTACATTAGAATAGAAACTACTGCACATGATATAGAAAATGTCATCTGCCATGCGTTTCAGTCTTATTGTACTAAACAAAGTCGGGAAAAGTCATTTATACATTAAAAGTGTACATCATCTTTGACATCGCTCGAATTGGCAAGATTTGATTGATATAAAATTGTTTATTTTTTTAAAGTGTATAATAATGTGATGTCATGTGGCACAATGTAAAAAATGATGTATGTATGTCAGGCCTTGTTGGCAAACTAATGACTGATCGACCGGCAAATTTCCATGTTTGTGGGCAGACCATGAATGGTGTCTTCCGAGAGATTAATGTATTAATTTATGTTGTTTTTATTCTTCTTTGGTTGGGGTTTTAATTCTAGTTTTGGCTGGTTTTGGAGTGTTTTTTCTTTTTCTTTTTTTATTTATTATGATAGTGGTTGTTTTTAAGTTGGACGTTGAGAAATTTAAATATTTTCATTCCCTCTTGAAAAGATGACCTAAATATTTAATACAAAGATGGTAAAATCACTTTGGCATTGAATTTTTCAATAAAATTGCACAATAGGAAGCAAATTGCAAATTTAAGTCACGTCACATAGGTTGGTTCACTATTTGATTGTTGAGAGATATAATCTCATATCGAATAAATGAAAATATAGACCAATTTATAAGGGTTTAGGCTACTCTTCTTAACAAAATTGATTTTTTAAAATTGAATCCCAAGTTTTAACATGATATCAGAGCCCGTTAAACTCCAACCAGCAGTTTGAACCGATTAAGACTAAAAAAAAAAATGAGTACACGAATTTCAAGATTGGTCTGTTCAAACGAGCCACTATCTTACGGTGTCATGTTAAAAGATATAATTTCACATCAAATAAAGATGAAAATATAAATAAATTTATAAAGATTTGGGATGTTAAGGGATATAATCCCACATTGAATAAAAATGAAAATATAGACCAATTTATAAGGATTTGAGTTACTCCTCTTAACAAGGTTGATCTTTTAAGATGAAACCCAAACCATAACATTGATGGTGGGTTTTTTAACCATCAATTACGTCGAGTGATATATTTTGTTGATGTCAAAATTAGCAAGGATGATTTTAAACCAATTTTAAGAAAGAAGGCGATTTGTGTTTAGAAAAGATCACAAAGATGTGATAGTGCCATAAGTCGTTATCTCAATTCGCTCTATCTTTACAAGGGTCCTACTCAACTATTTATACAGATTTCAGCCGAAATTACATCAAATCAGCAACAGTGTCGAGCTCGCAACTCGGGTCGGCGAATTCTCCAATGATTGGTCGATGAGGCCGGTGGTCATGTGCCAATGTATTGTCAAAGTAATGATGACCTGTAGGGGGCTGGAATTCGAGGACTTGGAATTGGCCATTCTGGGCGGCAATGCCATCACCTGTGGCAAGTGTCTCTGATTGATAGGGTGATGTGACAAGGGATAATCATGATATTTTTCTAAGATAACGAAGGGTAACTCTGACTTGAGAGTGTGAGCCGAACTTACGTTTAACTGAGGTGGGATTAACTAACTGTTTTTATCAAATTGGAGTTCGAATGTCAACATATTTCAATATTCATCAAATAGTTAGAATATTGTCTTTTGAGCATCAAAATGCATGATCTGAAACAATTTAATACACATACCAAGCACATAATGTACATATAACATTACCAAACAGAATGCATTGACAATAAGCCAAAAAAAAAAAAAAAAAAAAAAATCTTCATGGAATCAAAAGCCACTTTTCATTGGCTCGATTCCAATCGAATTAGA
>NC_036238.1:18080446-18088150 GCF_002742605.1 Olea europaea var. sylvestris
CACTCAGATCATCACTGCAGCGATGACGCCCAAATCACTGCACTGTCGATCTCAATGCTGCATGCAACAGTGAACTAAGCACTACTGCAGTCAGCCCTCACAAAGGTGATGGCAACGATGCCCGTGAAGAAAAAATGATCGGCTGGGCTCTAACTAGTGATCCAGTAGGAGCATCATGACCAGCAGCACGACCAATTTTGGGTCCCGAAACAGCATTAACACCAGTAGCTTTACCACGTAAATCATTCGACGACGACAGACCCTAAATGGTAAGTGAAATCACCTCCTTTCCGTGAAGGAGTACAAGGCCACCACGTTAAGCTTGATTCATGATACTGCAATAGCATCAAAAATCTGGATGTTTCTCCAACAGAGACAACTCTCAATCATAGGGGAGAAAGGATACTCGATGAATTTGTTGGTCACAATGAAGAAAGGGTCTTGTCCATTGGGTGAATACGTCCAGGAATTTAGCTCAATTCAGTGGTGGCGTTTCTTTCGTCAGAGAGAGGAGAAATTCGAAGAAAGTTGGGGCCGGTAGATCGAAAGAGAAAGAAGTGTTTTGATTTAGGGTTAGGTTGATTGATGGAGAGAAAGAGAGTGGTTTGATTTAAGATAATTTAATAATAATATAATTAAAATTAGAATGTTGAATTATGATCAAGTTTTTGTATAAATAATTGTCAAACTTGATTTTTAAATTTGAAAGTTGGAAAACAGGGGTGTGTGTAATTTCCAGTTTAAATTTATATCTCCTGTTTTGGCACCATTTTATTCATAATACATTTTTATCTTTTTTCTTTTCAAAGACATATTCTTTAATAACCTAATATTACACGCAAAAATAAAAAAATTCCTTATTCTTAACTACACATTATTAAAAAAATCATTATTTTAAAATACATTCCTCCCCAAATTTGATTTTAATGGAGTACAAAAAGAAGCATATTATACATTTTGCATAGAAACACGGCTGAAACAAACGAAGAGGAAAAGAAAAAAAAATAAATTAGAAGACCAAAACTAATCATTATGTCGAAATTCACTTTACAATGTTGTATGAAGTATCTATTAAAGAATAATCACATATCTACTTCCAACAAGATTGATCTCTTCAAGATGAAATCCTAAATTTAATATGGTATTAGAGATCATAAAATTAAAAAAATCAGTTAGATCCAACGAAGACTTAAACAAGCACACATATTACAAAGTTAGCGTCATTAAATGAGTCACTATATTGCGGAGCTTATAGGTAATAAATCTCACAGATTAAATATAAAAATATTAACCAATGTATTAACTATGCATGAACATTATTATAATAAAACAATTGTCCAAAATAAAATTTAAAATAAGCTTATGAGTAAATCGACCATACTTATGCTAATCCACATAAAATATTATAACGTGACCGTTTGACAAAAATGGACTCACAAAAGGCAATTAGAAATGGAATACAAGAGAGATTAGAAGAGGGGGTTTGGAAAAGTTGAGATTCATAAAAGAAATAATATAGAAGATATGACAGTAACACGAAGTTCGGTGCGAGAGAGATCCATCTCCATGAAAAGGACTATGAAGAGAGAATGTACAGATGAAAACAAGTTAAAACTAGTGTTTTTTAAGTTTCATCCACCAACTTTACACAAATTCAATTTCATCCTTAATTTAAAATACGTATTCATTTCCATCATTAATCTCTCATTCAGTCTATATGTTAATTTCATAAAAAAGATAATTACTAAATATTTGGTTATTTATGTTTGATATATAATTGTTGAATATTCATGAAAATAAACAATTGAAATTCTCAATATACATTAATATCAAATAAATGATTAGCAAATAACTAATTAACTTCAAATTAATTGTGTGTATAATGTAGAATAAGAAGTCACATTAAAAGAATATGATATGTTCTTTTTTGCTATGTGATTAGGGTGAATTTAAAATATATCGATTTGATACAGTAATTTGCAGTTTAGTGTACTTTTATATATGATAATAATTGTTTGATCACCATTTAAATGATCAAAATATTCTTAAAAAAATTTAAATTGTTGTTTTGTATATGTAATTCTTTGTTGATAATTATGTTTTTAAAAACAATCGATACATAATATTATATTCTATTAAGTTTTTTTCATAATATATTTACATTTCAATACAAGAGTTGGAGATACTCAAAAATATTTACAACGTTAATTGTCGTATGTTATACCCGTGTTGTTTAGAAACCAAAGACCTATAAATATAGCTAACGCTTGCACTCAAGAATGAACCAAGCTAATCAAAGTTTAAAACTAGCTAGCAACATTTGTGCCCAACTTATATATTTGGTGAAACTTCCAAGAGATAAACAGAAGACTTCAGAAACATTGTGGAGAATTTGTTGCAATTATTGTAGAATAAAGAATCCCGTCAGCAATCATAAAATTTGGCTACCAAATTGCAACAATTCGTGGGTTGCTAAGAATTTAGTGGAAAATTCGAAGGCAAAATTGTCTAAGCATTGGGACCAAACGAAGAGTGACCGTTTCATTAATAATTAAATGAGAATTAATTTTTATGATAATAAAACTTACAATTTATACTTGAAGAAAATTTATTCAGTAGTTTATTTAGGCATCAGGTTAACATCTTGACATTAGTTCTTCCCATTCCCATTAAAGTTTAGCATGATATCTTCAACTAGAGATCTTTGATTGTGAAGAATAATTTATTTAGCACGGAATTTGAAATTTTCATCTCACCTAGATCGTCCAATGAAAAACGGAAGTCCAAAATATAACATTTTTACTTTTTATTTAATAAAATATAAGGGTAAATTTGTCTTTTAACAAAAAAAGGGGGTTTTATGATTTTAATTGCAGGATAGGTTCTTAACATTACTTTTCACATTCTTATCATTAAGTTTTCATTAATTAACATATTGATCCTAACGATGGTTTTCAACCATCGACTTTTCAACTAAGCATGTCATCAAATTTTATCAAAATCTGCTAAAATTTTGGTTTATCTCTAAACAAAATCTTTTGTCAATGTCAATATACCTTTGTAATTCTAACTCTATATTAATGGTCATTTACTTCCTGTTATTGCAAGACGGCATTTTTAATGTTTACCCCTTCAAACAAATAGATTGATATGAGAAACTTGACAGTATGTCTATCCCAAACAAAGGAATTGTAGGTCAAGAAAAAAGGAGCTTTCACCAATCAAAATTATAACATAAATAATTTATTAAACGAATATTCTTAGGTGTTCAACTTATAGTAGCAGATTCAAGTAAAGATGATATTTAATTTATAATATACATGCAGTATAGAAATAGAGTTGAGACCAACTGACAGGAAAAGGAAAAGAGAGAAAAGTAGAAAAATAGAAAGACCAATACTTCTCATTATTTTAAAATTCACTTTCTATACATGCTGAAAATAATTTGTGTTGTATGATGTATCAATTAAAAAATAATCTCATATCAATTAAATATCAAAATATTAATCAATGGATTTGGACTACATAACAGAGTTAATCATTTATGATAGAACTCCGAATTTTAATATGATATCTTATTAAACTTAAACAAGCACTTCGATCTAACTAAGACTTAAAAGAGTACAAAAATTTCAAAAGTTGGTGTTCTTACGAGTCACAATCTTGCGTGGACCTTTTAAGGAATATATATCATATCGATGAAAAACCGAATTATTAACCAGCATATAAGGGTTTGGATTACTCTTCTTAACAAGATCGATATTTTAATATTAAACACAAAATCTTAATATTAGTGTTGGAAAAATAATAGAGTGGTGACTTTAAAAACCAAAAGCAAACTTACCGACATTACCGAAAATAGGACTGAATAATGGCAAGGAAACAAGGAAAAAATTATTCCACAAAAATAATGCCAAATGAAATGGATGCAAAGTCGAGACAAGTGAACTCTTTGTCCTTAAGTTGATTTTGCCCCGCAACGGTGCTTACGGATGATGGCAATCAACTTCCAAGACAAATGACTATCCTCTTGTGTTAGTAGCACTCCAAAACACAAAATCAGCGGAAAAAAATCGGATTTTGTACTCTTTTTTATGATTGAATGAAGAAAAATCAAAATTATACAAAATTTAGGTAGAGAAAGAAGAGAGAATGGTATGCTATGATTGCATATCATTGGGATGAAAGAATAGATGTCCTAAGGGTCATATTTATAGAGGATGAAGGTTGTGAGTGAAGTGTTGCATATCAAACCTCGTAACCTTACGAAGGGAAGCTAAAGTTGCTGTTGTTGGCCTCTTGCTCGAACGCCAGTGTCAAAATATTAACGCAAACTTTTCCTCCGTCAGTCTCTAGCCTATCATTTGAGTGATAGCCCTGTTGCTCGAGCGATGGAGGGCAAAATTCAGGCCAGTTTTCCTCTATTTCATTCCAATTTTGGATCGTAACTTTTCAATCAACCGGAATTAATTATGAAATTTTAAATATGCTATAACGATCTATTTGATAGTAGAACAAGTTGGTCTATTTACATTTGTAATTTGACTATCGGATTAAATCCGAATATTTGGTTGAAGTGGACACGATAGCTACTTTTCCTATTTTTATACTTAACCAATTCCAACGGAGAGCACATAAGATATAGCACTCTTTTTCTTTTCTTTTTTCCTTTTACCTTCTAGCTCTCAACCCAATATTCTTTCAGTTTTTGCTCGTGTAAATTTCAAAGGGAGTGTTGTGACGAATAATCTTTAGGACAAAAACTTGTCAGACCTATTTTTTTGGCTCTTGTCCCACGTTTTTTATTGAAAGGATAACCTCTCATCACTCATTTTCTTGAGTCTCTCTGTCCTGTAGATCAGAACCCATTCATTCAATGCACTTGCAGATAAAGCCATAAAGCTGAAGAATCCAACTTTGAAATAGAAGGTTGATATTTCAGCAACTCATAAGTACAATAAACAAACAACTGGATTCCCTCTCTCTCTGTCTCTCTGTGTTGCTTCTTTAATCTTAACATTTACTTGTGCTGTTAAGACGTGGCAGTCTGTGTGTACTGATTTTATGTTTCCATCTTGCCCTTAGGCTTCATTTTAATGAGGTTTTACAAAAAAGTGTATTTTAAAATAGTGATTTTTTGGAGAATGTGTGGTTAATAAATGAAGAAAAGTTTTGAATTTAAGTCTAATATTATTTTATTGAAGGATGTGTAATTGAAAAGAAGAATGAAAAAAATACATTTAAATTAAAATAGAGCTCAAATAGGAGCTTCTTTTAGGTGCTTAAGAAGCTCCTCAAGTTGGGTGGGGTGGCGTGGGGGACTAGCTAGAGAAAGAAAACTAGCCAGAAAAGGGCATGAGAAAGTGAAGGCATGTTGTCAGTGATATAGGGAAGGCGTTTGAAGGGACCAGATGGTGACCTTTGATTAATTACCATTTTAATACTCTTCTCACCAAAATTTTTATTAATTATACTGTTTAGTCATACTCCGTAATATGTACTCTGGGGTACTATTACGCTAGCATTTATTAGTTTTGTACTAAGTTTAACCATGGAGTCTTACCTGGTCTTTCAAATTGTTCTATAAAATCCAGACTAAATTTCATACTCATTCTGTTGCACTCAAAAACCTGTTTTTGTGTAGGTACAAGATCCGCTATACTAGAGACAGGCTTTGGATTGATACTTGGCAGTTGGGAGAGGAAGAAGAAGAACATGGAATGGAATGGTAATCTTCGAGTGCCTATTGTTTCTCGACCGGATCATTCTTTCAGCTTCCTCTACAACTACAATTTCGATCAATTTCCAGGTAATAGAGGATTTTTCTTTGCTGATCGACAGCAGAATTTTAATTTATAGATGTTTTTTATGTGTTATTGCATGAATGATACTAGCTAGGCAAAGATTCTCCAAATCATTAAGGTTTAAGACTTTTAGTCGATATATTTTCGAACCATGTTTTGGTCGTTGTAAGAAATGGAAAAACCCTCATATTCATTGAAAAGAATGTAAGTATAAAGCTGAGAATTGCCAGACCAGAAAGCAGGGAGCTAAAGATCCTACTCCTAGCTTCTGAAAACCCCTTATTGAGCGACTCTTTTGTTTTGTTGTCTCTTTATCAGGTTTAGAGATGAACTCAATGCAGGCACAACACGAAGTGCTCCCAACAATGAACAAGATGAACAATTATGGGTGCAGCCAAGAGAAGAAGAAAAGATTGAGCAGTGAGCAGTTGGAGTCTTTGGAGAATAGTTTTCAAGAGGAGATTAAGCTGGACCCTGAGCGGAAAATGAAGCTGGCCGTGGAACTCGGGCTGCAGCCACGGCAAATTGCGGTCTGGTTCCAGAATAGGAGGGCTCGGTGGAAGGCGCAGCAGCTTGAACTCTTGTACGATGCGCTTAAGCAAGATTTTGATGATGTATCTAGGGAGAAGCAGAAGCTACTAGAAGAGGTTGGTGTTCTTGCATTTCTTTCTAGTCATATCGAGTTTCTTTTCATGCATGCAAATATTACATGGAACATTGAACTTGATCTTCAGATAATCGAATACTCGTTGTCAAGAACTTGCATTTTTTCAATAAAAAATAAAATTGCACCCTTTTTTCTTTTGATCGTTAAATAGAGACCGGAAAATATTTTGAAGAACTTAATTGTTTGTTTATTTGAACTGTAAGGTTATGACATTGAGGGCAATACTCAAGGAACAAGTAACAAAGAAGCAAGTCTGCAGAGGTTACAATGCAGAAGTTTCGGGGGAAGAGATGGTTGAAAGCACTTCGATTCCTACCTCGTCCGATAAGCCTAGAGGATCAAGCAGTACTCATCAGAACATCCCAGATCAGTCCAACTATGTTCTAAACGTGGATGACTATACTCCGATCATGCCTTCATATTGGAATGTTCTGCAGCCTTCTCGTCCTTGAATTTACTGCTATTTTCTATCTGCTTAATTTACTTTTAGAAGAGTACAATAACTTGTCGCGACTGGAGGGTTAACTCTAGAAGTTTACGTCGAAATATTTATCATTAACTAGGTTTTGTAGAGAGACTTCGAGGGATTTATAACGATCAAACTAGCTTCATTAGAAGCAGCTTATTGTTGTTGTTGTTGATTAGAACTTAATTTGAAGTCAAATGTGAACGTCGAGTTGTTGATCCGTGAGCTTGTTGATAATCTTATGTGTTGAATTTTGTGCTCATTATTTGTTCAATTCCTATTATTCGAGAATTTATTTGGAAAAAAAAAATGCCATTTCTCATGTCTAGGGTGTAAAAGATATTGCATCTCAAGTTTTTCATCTAAACACATTCTCTTGCACTGCAAGTTGATATTTAACCTTTCTTTCACAAAAAATAAATAAAAAAAATAAATAAAAATCTTTTTGATCTTTACGACATAATGGTGATCTTGAGCTAGATCCAATAGTTCGTAGATTTCGGGACCTAGTTTGATTCTTCACATGAACAAAAAATGGGAGCAAACACTTCTTTGTCTCCCCCTTTTCGGGAAATGGCTGCAATGAGTGAGGCCCTAGAAGCACATGCAGCATAAGCAGCAGTTCAGGAGATGATCCAAAAATGGACGCAGTCTACAAAGATAACTCTCAACCAAAAAAATAAAAATAAATAATAAACTAAAACTCATCACTATCATGAACTCATCACTAGTCAGCTATTGAGCAGAAGTAATAGGCCTTTGGACCC
>NC_036238.1:18088182-18096882 GCF_002742605.1 Olea europaea var. sylvestris
CCCCCCCCCCCCCCCATGAATTCGTTTTCATAACCCAACTTGGATGGGTCTCTTTTTTGGTTTTAAGTTGGTCCTAGGGGAATTGGGCTTCCTTCTACTTTTCAGCATTAAAAATAGCGGATTCCATTGGAGGCCCAATTAATAACTTATTTTCTTCAAGTCATCCAACTTTTAAGTTAATGCAATGTAGTCCTTGACTTCCTCCATTGTGCAATCAACATCCTCTTCAATTTTCCAAATGTTGAATTTGATCTTCAATATTGCATCCATTAGCCAATTTATTATTCATCCTTTCCAATTGGCTTGTCGCAAAAAACAAACATAAAATTAACACAAGTTAAATAGAAATTAATAAATTAACGACATAAAAACTTAATAAAATAGTATAAATAAGTGCACAAATTGCACTAAATAACAACCTGATTTTTGAATGTCTAATACTAATTTCTTAAAAATGAAATTATACATTGTAACCATCTTATTTATGTATTGTTCCCCTAAAAATAGAAAGAAAAATAGAAGGTTGGTCTTCCCAACTTTTCAGGTAATGTGATTTGAGTCCCAATCTTTGTGAAATTTTGGATTCTGAAGCTATTTGTATCTGATGATTTTGGTCCTGCACTTCATGTGAGTTAAAATTGAATGTTAAGTAATTTGAAGCTTCGGTTAAATAAAAAGTGCACACACTTTTAATTTTCACATTGATGATGAATATAAGTAAAATTATAGTCAAATAAATTGGATCCCGCTCCCTTGAAACTAAACCAGGTAGAGTAATCAGTAAGGTTCCATCCTTGGCAGGATTTTAAAGTATTGAAAAATGGATTAAATTAAGTGCACTATAATTTTATTTCCCCCACCAACAGAAGATTATATATTATTAGATTGAAATTATTTGTTCTATGTTTAGATATTCCCTTACCACTAATATGAATATATACTTTTTACTCAGTTAAGCATTGTAATCCTATATTCACCCATGTTTGAATCATTATTTGGAAACTGACCAACTCCCGATTTTCAGCTCGACTATAGAGCCAGGCAGGTCGGTCTAGTAACACCCTAATCTGTGCCTTTTACGAGGAATTGCTGCCAGACAGGTTCGTCCGTCTGTCATTTTTTCCCTTTTGTCATTATCCTATTGATTACTGCCAAGTGTCTTCTGGTGGAATTCTGACTGCCATTTTCTGTACATGCAGCAGATCTGTTTACAATCTATAGAATAATGCTATTATGTCACGCTATTGCAGAATACAAAACACCACCTTTGATGCAGGATGAATTAAAAAATAGAAAGAAGAAGCAAGAAAGAGGGAAGAACCGAAGAGAATGGGGGAGAAATCGGAGAAGAAACAGAAATTCATGGGGGAGAGGGAGAGGGAGAGGAAGGAGAAACCATAGGTAATAAACCACCAAAATATTCTTCAATTCATCAATACTAATGAAATTACATCGTAAGTAGGTTTAAATAGTAAAGACTAAAACCCTAAGTAGAATGGATTTGGGCCAACACAAGCCCAATTACATAAATAAAATCTAAAACATAAAAAAAGTCCAACTAAAAATAAATAAAAAGTAGATGTCCTCATCAACTCTCCCGGGGTGGGAGAAAAACTCGACCCTGTTGAGTTGATAGTTAGTATAGGCTGCAATCAATCTGATACTCTAAATGCGTCAAGTCAAGCCACAGGGGACGATCTTTCTGACGAACCAAGTAACGAAATTTCATAATTGATAGTGCTGAAAACTGTAGCTTATTCCTAAGAATATGATCTGATCAAAAGGGGCAATCTTTCCTTCTAACCAAGTACTGATATTGGACTCCAAATAACCAATACTCATGCACTTCATCTTCAAGATTTACATGATTGTATATAATGAGGAGCATAAGAAGCACGTTGATCTACCCACCAAATAAGAAAGTACTCAACATTGCCACAATTGGTCAATACAACACGTTCATCTAAAATAACATCAATTTTATCTCTGTGTGCTATGACAGATGGTATTGACTAGACATATCAAAAGATTCAGTGTAAGAATTCCCTTGTAGAGGTAGAAAATGATCATTAAAGGGGTAAAAATAGTTTTTGTAAGTAACGAAGTCCTTAACAGTTAAAATAGTGTGGTAACCAAAATATGATAAAAGATCAACGATACATGTATTTGAACCAACATGTTTTAAAATTTTAGAAGGACCAGCACTATGGGCTTGCAATATAACATAATTCCCAATATTAAACTCAAAATGCCGGTTATGCAAATCAACTTGAAATTTATATAATGCATTACTTGTGTCAAGTTGTTTATTGATCTCAATATGCAAGTCATGAAGGTGATGTGCAAATGCTTCAGCTAATATCGACACACTAGTATATGGGAACATGGAAATAAGGTCTGACGATCGCCTACTCTTATAACTATGAACAACTTCAAATGGATTTAGACCTAGAGACCGATTTGCAGAATTGTTATATGCAATTTGAATAGTTGAAAGGATCAAATTCCAATTTCCTAGAGTTTCCTTGCAAAGGGCATGATTACACAAATCATCAATACCTTTGAGTGAGATAAGAGTAGGACACACAACATTTGACTGAGAGGTATCGGGAACAAGGGGTACAATACCTAAACTCATAGAAAAAGTTCGAATACTATCTAAGGGGGTATCCTCCCTATCATCCAAGTCATCAAATTCTTCAAGTTTAGGTTCATAGATTTGATTTTCTAATCGCTCATCTCTCATATTCTTTTGCTCTTCAATGAATAAGGCTCAGTTAGAACATTCAGAAGAGATGTGTCCAAAGTCCTTATAGTTGAAGCACTGCAAATGAGAAGAAGTTATTGAAGTTTCAAAATCTTGACCTTTATTGCATTAGATGGGAGAGGACCTAGAAAGGACTTAACAGGACAAGGTGGTGTTGATGAGACGAAAGGGGGAATGTTACTACGCCTTCGATACAAAGGTCTTGGGATATCATAACCTTTACACTTATTTTCCCAAATGGGAGGAACATTAGACGAGGAAGACTATGATAGACTTATAACGCGATGGTGCTGATGAGATGGGTGAACGGTGACTACGCTTTCCATACAGAGCACTAATAAGTAACTCGTAGACCCGAGTTAAAGAGTAAGCGTGATCAAGAGTAGTGACACATCGAAAGAAGAGCTCACACCTAAGTTCATCTCTTAGACCTTATATAAACCTATTCACAGTTAAGGCTTCATCCTCAATGACATGACGCTTCATTCGAAACTCCTCAAATTGAGCAATATACTCAGTCACTAATTGATTCCCTTATTTGAGGGATTCCATTGAGTAAGAATTTCAAAATCTAAGCAACCATCAAAAGTAGGAGTGTCTAATTTAGTGTCTCTAAAAGAATTCTCCTTATGATTGTATTGAAAATATTTTTGGTCACTTTGTCCACGATATTATCTATTATGAGACGTTTTAGAATTAGTGTTAGTCAAATGAGGGGTTCGCTTAAAATTGCTCAACTTAGCAGCTAGGTTCTTTCTCTCCTCACGAGTAGCAGTTATATCTAATTGGACAGTCGATAGGCTAGTGGCAAGTTGCGCTAATTGTCTAGTGAGTGCATCAAATTGGGATGGAACCATGGTCAATGTATTGGAAATAGAGAGACAAGATGACCACTACGCAACTACATGCAATGTAATATCAGCTAAATGACGTTCAATGATGAGATCAATGAACAATAAATGCAAGCAATGAAAATAACAAATTAAGCATTTTTTTTCAGGGTTAAGTAAATTCAATTATGGCAAGCTAATACTACTGATCTATGTAAAATAACAAAGCAAGGGTACAAATGACTAATCAAAAGGTCTATGCACGTGGGGCAATCGAGGAACGACAGGATCAAGTGGGGGTTTGAAGCTAAAATTATCCAAGTAGTAGCAATACAGAGAGTTAATTGATGCAATTGTAAATGAAGTAGTAGTGTAAACTAAAGATAGATAAGAGCAGTGACTCCCTGTAGTTCGGTTATGATTCCCCATACTCTGATTTATCTGAATTGCACAATAAATTGCCTCTGACTTCTCGAAGTTCGTGTAAACATATGCTCCTTGAACTTAAGTCTCCAGTTGAGTTGGGTGATTGTGGCTGCAGTGATTTAGAACGAAGCTAATGGCGGTAAAAATAGTTGTAGTGAAGTAGAAAGTGGCCTCGCAAGATGCAAATCGAGTTGACTAGTGTTGCACTTTAGAGTCCAGTCCCAGATTTGAGGTACAAATTGCTATCGAAATACTTTTCCACTTTCAAAATCCCCAAAAAGGCCAAGCCAATCATCAAACTGATGCAATGGAAGTCACTGTCTTCTTAGCAAATTGCAATGGTAGTTGCTGTACCCAAAAAGTAAAAGAACGGTTCGAGTTTGCTAGGTTATGGCTCTGCTCTGCTGGTGAGGAGGACAACTGGAAAGTAGTGCTAAAGTGGTGGCAGTTGAGTGTTGCCAACGGCGTTGGTTGGGGAAGATTGCAGAAGATAGATGGAGGAAGTGAAACCGACAAGAGAAAGCCGATTGGACTTAGGGCGTGAACGAACAAGTCGGGTCGGATTTGGGTCAGTGTGCCAGTTTAGGAGTTATACGGGCTGTTTAATTTTGTTGGTATTGACGCCGAGAGGGATTGAATCAAGGTGGAGGGAAAGCCGGCTACGAGTTAAGGCTTTAGTGAAGAGGATGGTATTTTGGGCCGGATCTAGTGGGGTTGTGGTTGGGCTAGATTTGTTTATAATGGGCTATTGATGTACTAGGAATGAGCCAGACTTGTTGTGTCAAAGCTGGGCCTGTTTATGTAGAGCTTAGGGTAATGGGTTGGGGAATTTCATTATGGGTTGGTTAGTTAGGGATCTTGTTGTAAGTTCAATGGTTTGGAATATAGGGACCGAGTGGGGTATTGGACTTTGTAGGAATTGGGAAGGTGGGCTAAGGCTTTTGATAGATGGGATTGGATTGTTGTTGGTTTATAAGGGGTGTAAATCTGTAGCGAATATTGAATAGCAGCACGGAAACTGAACATGTAGCAAATCAGATTTTGTGTGTGTGTGTGTGTGAAGCTGAAAATACTAAAATTAAATTTCCGGGTGTGAATAGTAGCCCATGAACAGTAACAAAGTTTTTTTTTATTTTTTTAATTTTTTTTTTTCTCTCAACTAAGTCTGAAAAATGAAGAAGAAAAATTGCTGCCTTTACCGAAAATCCTTTTAGTTTGTGCTGTTCTAACAGATTTTGGGAAGAAAATAGGAAGAAATTTTGGATTAAGAAAGAGAATTTACCCAAGTTTCGGCTCTGATACCAAATTTGATTCGGGACGAATTAAAAAATAAAAAGAAGAAGCAAGAAAGAAGGGAGAATCGGAGAGAATGGAGGGAGAAAAAGGAGAAGAAACAGAAATTCATGGGGGAAAGGGAGAGGGAGAATAAGGAGAAGCCATTGGCAATAAACCACCAAAATATCCTTCAATTCATCAAAACTAATGAAATTACATCGGAATTAGGTTTAAATAGTAAAGACTAAAACCTTAAGTAGAATGGACTTGGGCCAACACAAGCCCAATTATATAAATAAAATCTAAAATATAAATAAAGTTCAACTAAAAATAAATAAAAAGTGATATCCTCATCAACCTTTTTATTGAATTGAAGGTCACAACAGTTACAAGAAAAAATAAAGTTTGTCACGTATTGATCCATAAAAAAATGTACAATTTTCTTAAGTTAACTACTGTTTATACTTGTACATGGCTAACCTGATCTTCATTTCCTCCCCCAAGCATGTCGAGAGTAAAGCCGAGCCATCAACCGTTCAAAAATCATTGACACCATGCAATCGAACATTGAGCCTTCTAAGCCAGATGGAATGAAGTATCATGTGGAAAACATCGTATCGCCTGGGAGGTGAATTAACCTCAAAATGCCGCCTCACTTGTATTCCTCGTCTTTGCATTCTTATATACTGTCTCTTCGAAATTCCAGTCAGAATTTTCTTTAGGTTCGGAATCTCCTCCACGGGAATTTCAACAACAAACGATTTCCAGTTCAAGATGTCACTAAATGGAGCAACATAGTGATCTTTTATAATCACGGGAACGCAACCAGTATATAGCGCCTCGACCATTCTTGGGCTGGCTACTTCATAACCACTAGGACAAATACAGTACTTGCTTTTTCTCATCATTTCCGAGTATGATACACTCTTTGGTAGGTACCTATGAATCTGAACATCTTCGTCATCTTTGTGTTCCCAGTGTTCGAGAAGAATTGGCCTAATAGGTCCATGAAGTCCTCCAGCAAAGAAAACCAAAATTGTTCGTCTTGATGGGGATGGACCGCCAATCAAGCCATTCATTCTACCACCAGGTAAATTAATCTCTGGAATCGACACATCTTTTGAGGGGTCGAATCCTTCTGAAGTATTTGCATTGCATAAAGCTCGAACTGAGTTGCTATACAGTTCTGGAACGGACTTAGAAAGCTCTGGCCCCTACACAGTGCAATTACTTTGGAATTAAGAAAAATCTTGAAACCTTCTATACACAAAGAAATCAGGAAATGAGAGAAATTAACGGACCCAATCGTGGCAAGCAAGCATGAAATGATCAGCTCCAAGGCTACGATTCCAATAGGGATATTTTCCGGCGACAAGATGAATGTAGTCACTGACAGTTTGTTTCATCGGACGCCATTTATCGGGAGCACCTCTATCATAAATAAAGTGAACTATGGATGCTACGCTGAATGGAAGGAAGTAAATGTGCGCGTTTTCAGGATCCCTCGTCCTAAACTTGGAAATCTCCAAGCGATAAATAAAACCTCCCTCCGTAGAGTATATGCTTCCACACGGACCATTGTGAAAAACCGGGTGCTCGCCTTCTTCGTACACGAAAATCTTGAAGCGCTTTTCCATTTCCAAGTAACTCCTAAACGAAAAGGGTGAGGATGATTCATTGAAAAGCCAAAAAGGATACAGACCTCCTTGGATTCATATGCAACGAAATGTCGAGTGTGCAACGAGACAAATAAAGCGTATGTACCTGTGAAAGGCTTTAGGATTCAAGTATACTGGACCGTCTGGAATGTAGTCTGGATCTTGACTTCGATTTCCCATTTGTGAATCTCTAATTGCTGTTCGAGCTTGCTGAAGTTTGGCCTCAAGCCTTTCCATATTGCTATGTTTTTTAATTATTCTTGAATTTAATGGCTGAGTACCAGTTTCGTTTGAAAATGGTAAGACATGGGATCCATTAATCGAAGTTTTTGAACTCTCTCCCTTCTCTAGCTGTATTTAAAGTGATACATAGATTAGATATATCTATAACAAAAACTTGGAAAATCATAGCTAAATTTTCAACGTCTATACCGATACTCAAATAAACTGATAATTATATTCAAAATTCAGTTATTTTTCTAGATGAGACATAGGCCTAACAAACTCTAAAGTTTCTACTCCATGTAGTAGAGAGTGTCCGATCCTCGTATCCATTGATAAGGACCAATTCTTGACTAAAGAACTGAATCCACCCGTTGTCAAAATGGATAGGCCGGTCCAACCGGTGCCAAACATCTTGTTTACTCTTTCAGTTTTTCTCAAAATCAAACTGATTTTTTTACCCACTTATTTAGCTAAAAGGACATTAAAATTTAAATCAAGGTCAATATTTCATGAAATTCATAACTTTCAATTATATATGTCATCAATCTTTATCGAAATTTACTAAAAATAAGATTTTTTTTATCTAAACCAGAGACTTATTATTCTAAATCACATGATTTTTCTACTGCTTTATAATTCCGAATTTTTTCAAAGGGTAAAAATTATTTAAGAAAAATTAAATAATCAAATAGCAAAGAAGAGCAAAGGAAAAGAGAGAGAGAGAGGGAAACAGTATATCTTCTTACAGATTGTTCTTGAGCAGTTATTTCTCTCTCTTCAACGGCCAGCGACGGCGTAACAGACTGGTTTAGAACATAGTCACCTGAATGCGCTTCCTCTCTTTCCCCAACGCCACCCGCCATTGGCCGCAATTCCCAACGCTCTCCAGCGTCCACTGTTGGCGCTACAGAATCGCTGCCACCGCCGCTAGTTATAGAACTCCACGCAGAAGAATAATAGTCCGAGGAAAACAGCCCACCGGAGGACCTAGAACAGCCAAAAACCACCAGCAGCGACGCCACAATTAATGGCACCACAAACCCCATCAGCCTTGTTGAAGATGATGACGTTTTCCACCATAAACACACCCTTTTCTTGCACCCTTCCATAGCTGCACCCTTCAATATTTCTCAATTTATGTTCTTGAATCTTGAATATGTGTGTCTGTTGGAAAAGGGGATGAATAAAAGACTGTTGCACCGCGCCAACTCGCCAAGCCTCCACTGGTTTTGGACACTGTATTCGAGTTTTTCACTTTCTCTTCATGCAACAATGAAATCCTTTTTTTCTATTTCCAGCTCTACCCTCTTTTTTAATTAGGGTCCGTTTGACTGCAAAAGTGATATTTGGATGGAACGAAAACGAATTCGGAATTGAATTGATGAGAAATTATTTTCCTAGGAATTGTAAATATTGTGTTTGATTGATATAATTTTCTACATGGAAAATGTTTAAATTAAAGTTTTTTTTATATTCGTTTGGTTTTGTTTTACATGAAAATTTTCAATTAAAAGGAAAT
>NC_036238.1:18097097-18150465 GCF_002742605.1 Olea europaea var. sylvestris
TAAGTTCAGTGACCATTAAATAATTAATTCTTGAAAAGTTATTAATCCAATGAAATATATCTTTGAATTAGATTAGAATATAAATTTAATCCTTACCAAACATGAGTTTAATATCTCCTCTAATAATGTCGTAAATGTTCACCTTTAGTGTTTCGTACACCACACGGAAAAGTTTTAATATACGCGTTAGTGATGATATGATAATTGGTTTTATACTTCAACTTGTAAGTCGAATGGCACGAGTACAAAGAATTCTCCCTTCTCGTCGAATAACTTAGATAGTTGAATGAAATAATATAGTTAGTTATTGATCTAAGTTCAATCTTTCAACAAGTGGTTTAAAAATTCGTATCGCATTATGCAAGATAAATTGAACTTTTTCACCAAATGAATAAATATTCAAAATCAACATCTTAAAATGTATATTATGATAATTGGTTTTATACTTCAACTTGTAAGTCGAATGGCACGAGTACAAAGAATTCTCCCTTCTCGTCGAATAACTTAGATAGTTGAATGAAATAATATAGTTAGTTATTGATCTAAGTTCAATCTTTCAACAAGTGGTTTAAAAATTCGTATCGCATTATGCAAGATAAATTGAACTTTTTCACCAAATGAATAAATATTCAAAATCAACATCTTAAAATGTATATTGAGAAGAAAAACAATATTTTGCTTCACAGTCATCAAAGTCGATGTCAACCAACTATTGACAACCCATTGATCAACTGTCCGCAATTACTTACTATTACTTTTTAATAATATACAAGAATCTCTACATACGTATTCAAGTTGTGTAGTTTATAACTTGTTCCTAGGGTTCACTATTTTGTTTAATTAGTGTAGTTGATAGCTTAGGCAAAATATTAGATTCACGTGTTACTTCGTTTTAATCAAATTATGTTACCTTACGATATGAAAAGAGATAAGGTTATTAATTAAATAGAAATGTAGATAATAAGTTACAATTAAAAAAAAAAAAAAAGAAAAATCCCTTTCTAATGTGTAAGCTTAAAAGTAATCCGGGTAATCGACTTTCATTCTAATCAAAGCCTTAAAGAATGACAAAAAAGGTATCTTTCTACATTAATAGCTGGAATAAAAACAAAACGTCACATGAATTGGCAGAGAAAGATTGTTACTTCTTCTGTTTTTATTTCTTTGTTAGCTTCACTTCCTTTACACGTAATAATTTAAGCCAGTAATACTTGTTACTTGTCGAATATAATAAAAACAAAAACGTGTCGTGACATACTTTTTGAAATTTATTTTTAATTTTGTTCGATCCAATGTTCACATCATCGTTAATCCCTCACTCTTGACCTGACGTGCACAATATTTATATATTATATTTAGCTTATCAAATTGAATATGACTAAATAATAATTAATAAATTTGATTAAATATCTCACTTTCGTATTCATGTTTAATATACTATATTATTATACATGTTATGACGTGAAATATATATCCGTTTCTAATCTAGATGATAGCGATAAGAGTATCTACCCTGCAAGTTGCACTTCACTTTACTCGCTTAAGCTAACACATTGCTTGAGATCAGCTAATTGTAGTATGGGATTAGCGATGATACGAAATAAAAGCCCTAGCAAAAAAATTGAGCTAAATATGTATATTTACTCGTGCTTTTCATTACAGCTATATATTACATGGCATAAATATGATAAAGAGGGTCCCATATATGCTAACGTGGCATCGACATTCAATTGATTTGACCTCTTTAACTAAGCAATTGCATCTTGGGTTTGGACTCGGCCCATTAACCCACTTGGGGCATTATCATTTCCCTGTATATATGAGAAGACACTTTACAAAATGTACGTTCATTTTAACCTTAGCCAAATCTCCTCTTCCTCTTTTGCACTTTCTTTTTTTCTCTTCCAATGGTTGACTTGATCGTCAGAGTGCAAATAATCGTTAAACTTTTTGCTCGAGTCTACGTGGAGAGGACGAGGTCGGAATTCTGTTAACACATTTTTTAAGGTCAACAGTTTTCAAATACCATTCACTTGTAGAAAAAAAAATTATTGAAGGGTTTCCTATTGCAAAGAATAGTATAGATGAATTAAAAGGAAAGCAAGAATTGCGAGTGAAACGGGCTTTGCCATGCATCGAAATTGACAACACTCCGTAGCGTATACGTTTGTGCGATGTTCATTATGCCATTACTTTACGAAGTATAAAATAAATGAAAAATTACAATTCCCAATCTCCTTTTTAGTGCAATAAATATTGAGTACATTTCTCCGGAATGGACGACTCAGATCTGGCCATCTCGTTGCCCAAAATTAGCCATCTTTTTAGTGAGTTGGACAAGTAAAAATCTTGCAAAATTTGTCATAGTCCATAGACATCAGCTATGTTGTGTCGGTTAATTTAATGTTGAAGCTTCTTTTTAACAAAATTTAAATAAGTAAACACAACCGATTGGGTTAGTGTTTCAAAAACTTGTAAAGTTTGTCATAGTCCATAGACATCAGCCATGTTGTGTCGGTTATTGTAAGGTTGAAACCTCTTTTTATGGAAAATTAAATAAGTAAACACAGTCGATTGGATTAGAGTTTCAATTATCAGAATTTACATAGCTTAGAGCATTTCCGATGCATTCTATAGACTATCATGTGAGTGGCATGTAAGTTAAAAGACTTCATGTTTACGTTGTATTTATATATAGAGCTTGTTTGGGAGTGATTTTTTTCTCTTCAAAAAAATTGATTTTTTGACCGTTATTTTATTATTCCAGCAATCATATTTGACTTTTTCTCTCACAAGTGGACCCCACTTTTCTCCTAACGATCAAAAAATCAATTCTCAAAATCACTCCCAAATAGGCTCATAGTAAATGGACAGTTAATTTCAAAATTGATCTTCAATAAAATTTATCTACTTCCTAATTCCTATTACTGCTATTATGGATGCCACGGCCAAGTTTACAATTGCATTGAAACATCTCAGAAGATATCTTTGTAGATCATCTGCTCTGCTTCTTAAAGAAAACTAAAAGTTAATCTTAAGCCTCTTTTTGCAAAACTTGATTTTAAAAGATTTTTTGTTTTTCACTAACAAAATTTACTTTTTTAGAAAGTAGGACTTTTATCAAAATCGATTCAATCAAAAATAGAAAAAGGAAAAGTAATCTGAGTTGACAAATTATTAGGAATATAATATTTTCATCATCGAGGCCGTGGGTTGTGTGATAGGTATTGGGCCTCGTCAATGACTTGTAAATGGGCTGAGGCCCTAACTCGATTTTTAATGGAGGCACAAACACGGATACAATCACAATTCAGTTTGCAAATCTTCTCCCGTCATTATTTACATTATAATGCCAATGCTTAGTAATTGTCCCTCCAATAAAACATCCACTAGTAACATGTTTAGTAGGAAGACTTTGAATTTGATAGCAACTAATAGTACTGATTAGGCTAAAATGTTATTTTTATACGGTTCAATTCAATCATGTCGAGTATTATTTACCAATCATATATAAAAACTTTAGTGTCAAAGATACCACCTCGAGAGAAAAACTGTGATGCAACAATGAACTTTTACTTATGAAAACAAGTGTCACCTTAAGCTAATTATTCTCGTCACATTTAGCTGACTTGCCAATATATTGGCCATGAATATTGTTATTTCAATTTTCTTTTCACAATAAAGTAGAATGCTTTGAAGTGCTAACACAACAATAAACTAAACCTTATTATTCCCGATATGAATCCCTTTTCAGCACCCCGTTCGGTTCTTTGTTCTATTTCTATTAGAAAATTATAAGAAACATTATCAGATGAACACCATGGGATCTTATGAGCAATGAAATTACTACAATTTGCAAGAGGTTCTCTATGGGACCAAAAAATAGGATTCCAACTAAGAGTAAACGCCAAAATGTTCATGATTTTTTGAATTGATTCCTGCATGACTGCATCTACTTTCTGCATTTTCATTGCTCCAACTTTATTCTCTTCTATGGCCTTTATTTACACAGTCTTGCACCTCTTGGTATCACAATCTTTCTCCACATCTTCAGTTTCTGTTCCACCAAGGGCCATGTGTGAAACAAATTGGAGTCTGAATAGCATATATGTGTCTCTCTTATTTCTTCTTTTCTTTCATTGCTCTTCTTCCCAAAGGACCTGCTCAAACTGTGGCTCCCTAAAAGTTCCATATCCCTTGAGCACGAATAGTAACTGTGGTGATCCCAAATATGCTCTTCGTTGTGATCCTGACTCTCAAAAGCTATACTTTGATTCCCTCAATGGAAGTTCATATCACGTTCTCAAAATCATGCCCTCTATCCAGCGCATGGTGGTGCAGTCATCGCCCTGGCTTCCAGACACCTGCATCACTAAAGACATGGTAGACAGTGAGGGACTATGGTTGAACCAGTCACTTCCCTTTAATGTCACTTCATCCAACACTATCTTCCTATTCAATTGTTCGCCTCGACTCTTGGTCTCTCCTCTCAATTGCACTCCTTCTAGTCTTTGCCATAGATACCTTGAGAGCTCTGGACACGTTGATGCAAGGCGCGCCTTTCAGTGTTCGAGTGGACTGTATCCATGTTGCACTTTTGTTGCCGGTGGCATGCCATCAGCATACAAGATTCGGCTGCACGCTTCAGGATGTAAGGCATTTAGAAGCATTATTCACTTGGATAATGGAAAACCAGCTAGTCAGTGGGAGGAGGGATTGGAAATTCAATGGTCTCCCCCACCTGAGCCACTCTGTACATCCCAATCCGATTGCTTGGGTCCTTCTACATGTTCAGCCACCGGTAAAAAGGGTATTTATCGTTGCCTTTGTCATGTGGGCTATCACTGGGACCCCAGTCTCGGAACTTGTTCGAAAGGAAATAAGGAAAATTCCAACTTCAGCCTCACATTGAAGGTGTCTATTGGGGTGGCTTCATTTTTAGTGTTGGTTGCAGTATTAATTGCTATGACACTAATTATAAGATCCCGCAGACTTTCTTACCAGAAAAAGCTAGCCAAGGAAAGAGAAGATATGTTAAAATCAAGCAGTGGTGGGAAATATGCAAGGATGTTTAGTCTTAGAGAGATCAAGAAAGCTACAAATGGATTCTCTAAAGAAAGGATTTTAGGGAGTGGTGGTTTTGGAGAGGTCTATAAGGGAGAACTTCAAGATGGAACTACTGTGGCGATAAAGTCCGCTAAAGTAGGAAATGTAAAGAGTACCCAACAAGTAATCAATGAAGTTGGGATACTCTCTCAAGTCAATCACAAGAACCTGGTACAGCTCTTAGGGTGTTGCGTTGAAGCTGAACTTCCATTGATGATTTATGAGTATGTTTCTAATGGAACCCTCCATGACCATTTGCACGGTAAGTACCCAAACTTTCTTGACTGGAAAACAAGGTTAAGAATTGCTCTACAAACTGGAGAAGCATTAGCTTATCTGCACTCGGCTGCTTATACTCCCATATATCATAGGGATGTCAAGTCAACAAACATACTCCTGGACGATAAGTTCAATGCAAAAGTTGCAGATTTTGGGATATCAAGACTGGCTTCCCCAGGGTTAAGCCATGTGTCAACTTGTGCCCAGGGAACAATGGGGTACTTGGACCCCGAATACTATCGTAACTACCAGTTAACTGATAAAAGTGATGTTTACAGTTATGGGGTTGTGTTATTGGAACTTCTGACTTCCCAGAAGGTTATTGATTTCTCACGTGATCAAGATGATGTAAATTTAGCCATGTATGTGAGACAGCGAGTTAGCAGCAGTTCACTAATGGAAGTTTTGGATCAATGCTTGTTGGGTGAGGAGCCTTCTGATAAGAAAATAGCAAGTTTGAAGATCTTTTCTGAGCTTGCGCTTGCATGTTTAAGGGAGAAGAAGGAGGAAAGACCGAGCATGAAGGATATTGTTCGAGAACTTCAATTTATGACCAATATGATGTGTGAAGAAGATCAGGATTCTGATGGGGCATGCATTGCTGTATGAATTCACATTAATACTTCTTTGCTTGATAAAGAGTGATATGTGATTAAATTAAATAATGCAGGTAATCTTAGATGATTAATGAAGTTGAAAGGGTGTGGATTTGGTGTTAAAAATGTAATAGGAGTGGTTCCAGAAGGGCATTGATGTGTTGTTCACTTATTCTTATAGGAGCTATAAAGAATTGAGAACTAGGTATTAGTGGGTGGAAATAAAGATCAAAAGGGATTATAATTAGATGCTTTGTATATAAAGTATGATGAATTTCCAAATTTGTGAAAGTGAAGAACCAAATAGTATACTGAACTAGGACGAAGTATAAGAAAGTAGATCAGCTTTAAGAAGTGGCCAAAGCATTTGAGAAAAAGTTCTATATATCACTGGAGTTGTTAAAAAGTAGAAGAGCATCAGTTGTTTTGCTAAACATTTGCTTTTCCTTCTGGAAGAATATTTCTTTTCTCCTTTCCGTCCACCTCTCAAGTGAGTGTACGAGGACATTTGAGAATGGCAATTTCACGATGCACAAGGGAAGAATACAAAATAAAGGTTTCATATAATGTTCTATTAACAAACAGTAATAAGTTTTGCAACTATTAACCAGATAAACAGCTATGAAATGCCAATTAGAACATTCAAGTAACAAAAGCATGTCTGAATATGCATGTAAAACAATGAAAGCGAGCTTTAATAATGGAATACTTTTTTTATGTATCCCTATCCAAATATGCTCCATTTAAACTGAAGAGATAAAGTAGAATTTAAACTGCACTTAGAATACCTTGATATATTATAAATTGTTAGTGGTTTCCATATCTCAACACGTGTCTAATCTCTTCAAGATCTTTGTGGAGAAATTCCATATGATTGGAAGAAAAAGTCGAAAGTAGTAAAGCTATTAAGATTCATCTCAACCAGTTGTGGACAAAACCTGAATAACATGAGAGAAGAATAGGGGTCCTAACTCTTGTCTGGAAAAATTTTATCAGACCTTTGAGTATTCGGGAATTATCCCCGTATGTTCTCCAGATGAAGTGGAAATCAGTCGGCCACATTCAGCATAGCTGTATCAAACCACTGGGTTGGTAAAAGTAAATTTCAAAAGGGAGAAAGACAGAAAGGGTTCAAAGGAACCATGCAAGTGAAAAAGTAACAAGTTATACAATGAAAGCAATACATACAAAACTCAGCAAGATATATAAAAAAATTCAGTATTAGTTAATTTTGAATAAAGAAAAGAACAATGCAAAATGACAACATTATCATTTTCAGCTGTGCTAGTAGGGGTATGATCTAAAAAGGACAGGATATTAAGGGCTTGTTTGAGCCACAATATTTTCAAAAAAATACATTCTTCATCAGTGATTTGACATCATTTCAACCACATATTCTTCAATAAAATAATATTACACGCAAATCTAAAACTTTTTCTTATTTTTTAACCACACATTTCTTATTGATTTGACATGAATAATGCATTTTTTTCCCTAGAATGTGGCTCAAACATGAGCTAAATTTGCTAATATTGCAACATAATACGAATGGATAACCATGATAACAGCACAATGTGAAGGCAGCATAACCTTGACAAAAGTGGAAGCAAAGGCTTGCCTAGTCTCTGTAGATCAGCAAGGTTCATACTGCTTCCATTGCCTTCCTTTTTGGTTGGTGGTCAGGAGAGGAAGTAAAATCAGTACCAGTTTCAAGGCATGCAAATTCATGTCAAAGAGATAAGAATGATTGATATATAAATAAAACCTGAAGTAGACGCAAGTCCCGCAAATGTGAAGATATCATGAGTCTAAAACTCAATAAATTGACCAACTAATGCGCCACAAAACAAACAGCCACGTTGCCAGCTGCTTGAAAACCTGGCGCAACCCGTAAGATCACAAATAATGAGCATACTAAAACATCACAAATAAATACACTTTAAGGCAAATTTGCAGGTTATCAGTTTCAGTTAATATCATTTGTTACAATAAGATGACCATAAACAGTAACAGCACGTGGAAACAGTTGGATCTCTTTCACTGCACTTCTATCACTGAACATACTGTTTTGAGTTACCATTGGACGAAACATATAGATGTCCAACTCTGGTAAGTTTTAGTTGGAAGTTGGCTCCCTTAAACATAAATGCAGATCATACTGTCATTCCTGATTCTTGTTCTTACTTGAGGCTATTATAGCAGCCACCCACATGAAATGATTCATAAGTCTTTGTCTTCTAGAAAATATTAGCCATTGGTGTAGATTTTGAAGTCTGGGTTTCATAGACAAACGCTTTCGAATTTAGACCCTGTTTGACAACCGTTTTTTGAAAACTCTTTTTTCCTTATACTCATTTTCGATCATATATTCTGACAATAAAATATTCTGCATGTAAATCAAAAACTTTTTCTCATTTTTCAACCACACATTCTCAAAAAAATCACTATTCCAAAACTCATTTTCTTCAAAAAATGATTGTCAAACAGGAGCTTACATTTCAGAACCATGATGCAATGCTAGAATCAGGGAAATTTGTCATTGTTTGCATGGTATTCCTCTACTAGTGACTTGTGTGAATGACAACCAAAGGTAGAAATTCCTCATCTCCATAAATTGTAGTCAAAAAGACCTAATCATAGCATAGAGTGCTCCCACATCATATCAAGGAATAATAGATGGCACAATCAATTGGCATAAAGTAGGAAACTGATGTTCAATTTAGGGCAAAAAGCCACAGAATAACATAAAGACGCAAGAAGAAACCTTCTGCTTGCTTTAATCCTTTGATAGAGCCACGGATATCGTCATCTTCGGAATATGCAGGACCACCACTTGGTAGAAGCATGTGTCTATTCATCCTTCACATTTTTTGTATACGTTGTAATGAAAAAAAAAAAAAAAACCAACTTTGAGACTTTGGAAAATCTCTATCTGCTTTTCCAACGTATGTAGACAAGGCAGATGTACCTAGCCTATATTCGTTGGAGAGGCTGTCAGAAGTCTGAGTGCTAAAATGGACCTCAATAAAACCAACCAAGGGAACTGAAGATGGCTGAATGTCAGGTCTAGAAGCAACTTGCAAAACAACAACATGGACTTTAAAATCCCAAAGTAGAAGAAATAAATCATGCATGCCAGCAAGGTCGGCCCTATGATTGTCAGGGCCTGAGGCAAAATTCAAAAATTAGACCTCAAAATCAACGTAAATGCAAAATTCAACACTCTGTTATGCAACATATTGCTAACTTAAAAACTCAACATTAAAACAACACACAAATATTTCAATAATCTCACAATTAATGAAAAAACTATTTTCTTTTTCTTTCTTTTAATGTTAAATAAAAAAAAATAAAAAACTTTAGGCCAAAATAGCTCATTTGCCTTTGCCCAGGACCGACCTTGCATGCCAGTCTGAACCTTTGAAACCAAATTATTTATGGGTATATCTTTGAATGCCTCACTAGAATCAGATTCAATGCAGTGGACAGCACGTATAAACATACTCAACATGAAAAGATTGTTCAGCTCTATTTATCTCCTAGGAATTGAAGTAGCTAAATCCAAACCCCTTGGTAGTTTCTTTATAATCATCTCGAATAAGCTTAGTAGTAGTAATTCCCTCACATTGACAAAAGTATTCCCACAGATCAAAACACATTTGAAACCTGAAATCCTTAATGCTGTACCGAAAAAATATACGAACCTGCTAGCATGTTTGGCATCATCTGCATTTTCTATGGTACACACTAGACTCTCTTGATCACCATTCTCGTCTTTTGAGATGACTAAGTTTTTTATCTTTTCACATTCAGATAACTCCTCCTCAAAGGATTTCTCGTGTGACTTCTGGATCCAAATTCTTCATGAACAGATTTGTATACGTGGCTTCATGACTGCGCACAGTTATTGTTATTACCTTCATTAATGGAAAAAATACAATTTAGAGTCCTTGGACAATAATTCTTTCTAACGAGTATTGGCGATAAGGCATAGACTAGTTCATCAATTCAACGCAATAAAAATGAGATGAATGAGCACAGTCAGACTACACAAACCACTAATTCAGAATGATACATCCTCTGCAGAACAGAGATTTCATCAAACACATAGAGTCATAAAGGACCTAAAAAAATATAGGTTAATCTCATATTACACGTTCAATTTCAACCTTTTTGCCACCCCAATGAAGAACTTTTGTTCTCTGATTAAATTAATAAAGGAACATTTGCTAGAGCTAATCAAAATAAAATTTCAGGTATGTGAACTCAACTCCAATTGTGATGAATTTTGACACCACTAATAAAACATACCGATTTCAAGGCCCGCCTGTTTGGCTCGCGAAACGGGTCTGTCTGGGCCCGCGACCTGCTGAATCGGGCTCACGAGTTTCTTTCAATTTTAAATTTTCAGTAACAAGCATTAAAATTATCAATCCTCCAAATTTATTATAGTTTAATGTATAATTAAAATTAATGTTTAATTTTAACTGAATAAGTGAATTTACAAAAACATTTATAAATTATTATGCAAACATAGGCTAAATTTTGAAACTCGGTTTAGATAGAATTGATGTATAACTCTATTATTTTTTTATTGAATTGTTTCCATTCTTAATATTCAATTATGAATTTTTCCTCCAGTACAGAAGCAGATTGATAGAATTCGACTAGTAACTCACAAAGGGAGAGCCCCACCTAAATAAAAAATGGCTAAAAATTAATCCACTCACCCTTCATTATGTGTGCCCTGTAAAACACCCTGTGAAGGCACCCATATACGCTAAGTGGGGTTATCTAATTATCATGCCCCTTTGAACTTCAATCCTTGCACCTTCCAAAAATGCAAAGCCTAGCACAACTAGTGCCTTGTAATGCCGGCCAACTCATATATAACTTTTTCAAAGTTAATTTTTGAAGTTTTGTGAATTTTTGAATTAGCAATCGGTTTACTAAAATCGCATCTGATTAAGTATTGATGCCAACTACATGCTGTTAATTTGTCAATTACAATTCACTGACTAAAATCCTGATCATGGGATAAAATTTCCAAATTCATCTATCAATAAAACTAAATCACCATAAAAAGCAGCCACTTAATGTGGAATTTTAACATTTTAAAAGGAATGTTGCACATATTTTATGGAAGAAATCTAAATGTCACGATTTGAAAATTTTAAACTGATGTTGTCATTTTATGTAATGTTAACTTTTGACAATCGAGTTATCCCAATTGTCATACCATTAATAACTTCAATGACAAATAGAGTAAGAAAATGTATTTTAATGATCAATCTAAAATTTTGCACAATTTAGCGATATTAACCAAGGTTCTAAAACGAGTAATGTATTACAATGCGTTTCAATCGAGTATTAAGCATTGCAAGAATATGCGTGCATATGAGAAGTATATGAGTAATTATACGTTTTCAATTTTTAATATTATTTTAAACTAACAATTACATAAAATAATATATTCTTTAAATTTTATACATATCTTTCAAATTTTCAAAAAAAAAAAGTTCAAAATCATAAATACTACAATTACTAGAACTTTATACATACTCTTCATTTAAAAAATAAAAATACAATGCTCAAAATTTAAATACTACAATTACTCGATAATGAATCCTACAACTAGATTAAGTATAAAATTGGCTTAAAAACTTCAAATATTGTCTAATGCTTTACCGAATTTCAATTCAAACTCATCTTCATCCAAATTATCTACCATGTCATTGGATAGAAAATTATCTTCATCGGGCTCCCTTATTTCAACTCATTATTAACATTTTCCTTATCACACAACTATCAACAATCCAAAATTGTTCATTATTAACATTACTTGCTAGTAAAATTAGAAAAGGATCGAAAAAGGAGGCTCGAACTTGAAATAGATAGTATGAAATTCTACAGAAAATTTGCTTTTATTTTTTATTTTTTTAAACATCAACACCTTATAGATTGGAGAATATAATTCACAGATTTGGGTGATTTCAATTAATTTAATGTTTGTTTGGCTTCATTTTCTTTTTTTAAAACAAATGCGTGCACAATTTGACATTTAAGCTTGCATATACAATCAACGAAATCGGTTGACTGTATTATTACGTGCATATACCATATGTGAGACGTTTTGAAAATGCATCGGTGCATTTTTGCATTTTAGAAAACTGTCATTAACTCATGATTTTTTTGTAAAAAAAATTTAACCAAACAAATCTGCACGGGCTCCAGCCCGAAAAAAAATCAAAGCCTGCAAATTTTGCTGATTTGAGGTTGCCGAAAGATCGAGCAGGCCGGCATGCTTAAATTAATTTACATTGTTAATGTCCCCGTTGTATTTCAACACTCTCCCAATCCAAGCCTCCTTCACAACCACCGCCGTCTCTCAGATCTGTTCTCCGTTTATCTCGTAGATACGCAAACTCACAACTGGTCGCCATGAATATGGCGATTAGGGTTTTTTTTCTTCTTCTCACCCTCTTCTCTTCCACCTATCTCACTCTATGCATCTACGAAGACCAAGTCGGCCACATGGACTGGTCTCTGACTCCACTTATACTTTTAATTTTTAGTGAATTTGTTTTTTTCATGATTATTCAGATTATATGATTGGACTCTCGCAAGTTTTCATGATTATAGTGATTTGATGATTGGAATGTCATAATTATGTAGGCATCAACAGTACATAGGGAAAGTGAAGCACGCTGTGTTCCACACACAAAAGGCAGCACGGAAGCGTGTTGTGGTCTCCACCGAGGAGAACGTTGTTGCTTCACTTGATCTTCGTCGTGGCGAGATTTGTAGGTTTCAACTTTCTGTATTTTGCTTTTAAGTCTATTTATTTTTAAGTGAGCAGTGCAACTAATGTTAATTGTTTGGATGTGATGCAGTCTGGAGACATGTTTTGGGGCCTAAGGATGTCATCGATGCAATAGATATTGCCCTCGGGAAATGTAATTACCGTCCTCTTATATTACATGAGATTGTTCGATGAGTTTTTGGATTATAGTTATCAGCAATCAATGGGTTTCCTGTTTTATTTTTAAGATTTCAATTGATGTTAAATGCCTCTGGTCCATTTTCCATAGGAGTAGTTAAAGCCAGTAGTTGCCTAATAACTTGTATTCTTTGATCAGCTTGTGAAAGTTTCTAGTTATTATCAATTCTAGTAAAATGGGAACTAGTGTACATATACTAGGAGCTTGACGCCCTAAAGTTGTAGACCCCTCCTCTTTCATACCTCCAAATGAGCTTATTTAGATCCGCTCTATTCTTCAAGCTTTTCTTACTCCTATGTTAAGCCAATTGTTTCTATTTGTGTAATAAACTTTTACTTTAGTATAAATATTTTATATTTTTTCTAGTGAAAAGGAAGTTTAGCGTCCATGAATATTTGATTTGATATAAATATTCTATATTCTTGCAGACGTTATAACTCTGTCATCAGGAGGAACTATCTTAAGAGCTTGGAATCTTCCTGATGGCCAGATGATTTGGGAGTCAACACTTTCTGGCTCAACGCCCTCAAAGTCAATATTATCAATCCCAGTGAGTGAAAATTGTTACATTTTCTTTAAGCCTTTCAAACAAGCATCTTTAGATATCTCTAGATTGCTTGGCCGCATATTACCAATGCATGACAATGTGCACTTGAAAGCAATTCACTTAATCTAGAGAGCAGTACACTGGAGCTACACTTCTCTAGGTTATTGTTTTCACTGCGATGAATGTTCCGTGAATTTATTTGCTGAATTTTACAAAATCATAGCATGCCCAGTGAATGTGGTAATATGAAGGACCCATATGTAGAACATTTATGGGACTCTTCTATTATTTTGAAATTTTGGATGGGTAACAGTTTAATGAGGGACGCACACAGGATTCAAAAATGATGGAGGGTTAGTATGAGCTTACCAACACTTTGGATAAGGAAATTTTATTTTTATAAAAGCAAAAAACTCCTAGTTAGGGGGGCATAGTTATCATCCTCAAGTTCCACTTTCTTAGTTTCATTTGCAGATGAACCATCGAGAATTATTTGTTCCTCCATTGCCATGCACTAAATTTTTCAATAAAGCACTACTACACCAGTACACCTCCATTATAAGAGATGATAGAATTCAGTTTTAATAAATGATCAAATATTTAGCAAAATAAGTGTAAAGGAAAATGATTGATAAGAACTTTAAATCCTGCTCTTTCAATAAAGCACTATTACACCTCCATTACTTTAAGAGATGATAGATTTTAATTTTAATAAAAGATCAAATATTTAGCAAAATAAGTGTAAAGGAAAATGATTGATAAGAATTTTAAATCCTGCTCCTCAATCAGAATTTAACAAATAACTAACAAGAAATTCCAGTATCCTCATTCAAAGGTAAAGGAACATTAAATGAAAATGATGACTCTTTGAAATTACTCAAAAAGGAGAAATCTGGAATTTAAGTAACAGCTTCCCTGTTGTTAGATACACATACATAATATTTATATATTTTTTAATTTATGTTGGGGCCCAAGCTTGGCTATGTCCCTGAGTTTAAAATTCTAAGGATAGAGACGTGATTGTTTTAGTTTTTGATTGACAGATCTAAATAGCTGGAAATTATTGAAAAATGAAAGAGAATATGTAAAACTCTAAGCAGCACGCTGAGGGTTTTTGCATTAGAAAATTGAATAAAAGCTTCAACAGTCTCACTATTTTGTAAAAGCTCTCCAATCTGCTCTAAGTTAGAAGCATTATAGGATTTTAAGAGACTTAGAAGTATTCTAAAGTTTTAATTGAAATGTTTTATCATCCGACTAGTACTAATGACTTGAACCTATGTAGCATGGAAACGGTACCTGTGGCACGACTTAACTCATGGACACAACAATTGTATAAAATCAGGACATGAATACTGGAAGCGCTTCTTAAAGAATATATTCTTTTGTCTGTCTTAAATTTATAATATTATTATTTGAATATTCAACTTTGGGAAAAAAAGTATTTATGGTCAATAGAAAAAAAAAACTGCATTTTATAGTCAAATAAGAAGTTATAATTTAATGCCTTTGCAGTTATATATTCTACATACGGGGGACAAACAAAAATGATTTACCCCAACTTTTCAAATTAATCTTTCTCAGTCTCAATTATATCATCAACAACAACATTTTTACCCTATCAACATCATTTGTGAACAATATGGCCTCTATCTCAAGCCATCCAGAGGAAGTTTAGTAGCATCAAGCATTCCATTATCTTTTAGTGAGTTTAGTTCATTGTTTGCTTACTACATTCAACACTATAGTTTACTCAATGCATCGTGACTTCTTTGTAGCAAAAACTTCTATTTATTAAAGGCACATGTTTTGTGGGAATTAAAATTAGATTTTTAATAGATTATGATAAAAGTTGATGAAATGTGTAGTTGAAAAGTTGTGGGTTCCACAAAATTTATAGTTAAGATAAGTTATTGACTTTGACTTAAATTAAAATCTGGATATTAGTTTCTACCAAATAGGGGCCAAATGTAGAAGCTTTTTTTTTTTTAATTAAATTAATCGGATTGTATTTAGAATATCTAGTTTACAAGTTTTAAAAAACTATGACTATTAATTAAATATTGCCTTTTCTTGTAATTGTTTTTGTGGTGGTGCTTTATAGTGTTGATTGAAGAAAAAAGGCTTTATAACCTTATTGTTGAATTGTCATGTTTTTTCCTTCTATTCTATCTCTTCGATTTCTCTTATTTGAATGTTTTTCTTTATTACTTGGTTACTACGAAGACAAACTCGATAGATGTTGTTAAGCAACTAATATAATTTATTTGATTTACAGTTATTACAGTAGCCAATTTATATGTTAAATATGTACTTAGAATCATAAATAAACTTGTAATATTCTGCAAGTTTCTTTGAGTTTCCCTAAATTGTGGGTTCATTCCTTAGTGCTCACCACAATGTCAATACAAAGGGTTGTGTATGGGAAATATTGAAAATCTACTTCAGGGTGAAAAAATTGTGTGAAGTGCAAAGTGGCACAATTGATCTTTGCTGTGGCTGCTTTCATTTATTCTGTTGAATGGTGTTGATTTCTAGGTTGCTAAATGGGCTTGTTAAAGGAAAAAGCTATAGGTACAGAATAGTTTTGGCAGAAAACCTGCAGGATTTTGAAAATGATGACTTGGCATTGAAATCAAAAGTAAAATAAAAATTACAAAATGCAAAACTGCTAACTGCCTAAACCCAAATGACAAATTTCCATTTCTCCCAGATTCACACCGTTGAACCCACCGTCTTCTTGCCCTAAGCTCGCACCCCAAGCAAAATCGGCTGCCGCACTCACCATCACTACCGGCCGGCACCAACGAGGAGCATACATTGCAAGCATCCCCTCTCCCGTTGTTTTTCTTGAATTCGGAACCCTGCGAACAATCTCCCACACGAGAAACCAGGTCCTCCCTTCACAGCAACACTCACCTCCTTCCACGGACCTCCATCCCTCGGCCCTAATATAAGTATTTGTTAAATTGTTTTTTGACGTGGGTTTTGAGATACAATAATAGGTTAACCTAGCTCACTTAATTGAAATGTCTTGCACTATTTTTTGACATGGATTATGAGGTTGCACTGGTGTTGGACATGGAGAATAAGCTAGGTTAATTGGACGTTTGCTTTGCATTTTTTAGATGTCTACGTAATATGGAATTGCATTCTTAGAAACATGAATAAATAAAATTCACCAAGAGAGTTAAGATAATTCAATGCTTTGCTGCCAAAAATAACAGCAAAAAGGAAAAAAATTGTACAATTTTTCTCTCAAATGCCAACACCTTCCTCCCTTCTATTACATCTACCCCTGCATCTTTTTCTCAACATGTAACATCACTATCTAATGGGAGACAGCTGATTATATGCAATATAGTAAAGGAGGCCTCTCTTTCTCCTCCAATTCTCTCCAAGAGAAGCATTTGCACTGCGAGAATCACAAGCCTGTGCCAAGTAACCGGCTGAGAAAATATTCAAGTAGCAATACTATTAGACTGAGAAAATATAGATTTGAACCAAGTACAAAATACCTCTATTATCTGTCATCTGGGCTTTAGCACAGGTGGTTTTCAAAAGTTGGAATGATATCGGGTTTGTTTATCAAAAGTGCATGCCGGTGAACTAGCTGGATGTTAGCAGGAGACAGAGCCGGTGAGGATGAGTTGTGGCTACCAATGATGTAAATTTGGGGAAAATGGGATTTTTCATTTGGGTTTGGCGGTTTTGTAATTTTCATTTTCCTTTTTATTTTAATGCCAGGTCTTCATTTTTAAAAATCTGTAGGTTTTCTGTCAAAACTATCCTGTACCTATAGCTTTATTGGTTGTTAAAATACTTATTAAGACCCTATTGATTTTTTCTTTACTATACTGGTGATACGGCTTTAAGGATAACTTATACTCGTGGTTTGAGAAAACCCAATTGAAACCCACCTTAATGCGGCCTCAGTGTGAGGAGTGTAAAAAAATGTCTCAAGATGCTTATTGTGAGGCAATTTTTTGCAAGGCACACGCCTCACTCACTGTTTCAAGGTTTGTGATCCCCAAAACACAAAAATTCCTATTAATTTTGAGAATAGCCCATTGCTCATAAGAAAGTTAAAAAATTGTGTTTCTCATAAACCCATTTGAGAATAGTTCGTTGTCCACGCATACTAAAATAATGTTTCATTGTCGATTATTCATTTTTTTTTTTTTTTGGGATACTTTAAATGTTCTATTATGAATTTTGAAGATTGTTCATGATGTATTATGTGCTTATTTGTATTTTAATGATTTTTTTTAAATAAAAAAAAATGCCTTAGGTCCCTATTATGCCTTTTTAAACGTTGCCTATAGTTGATGTAAGTTTTTAAAAAGAACTGCTATGAGGCCTAACCATTTTGTTCCTCTCAAATACTATAGATTTTTGAAGTAGATTTTATTGATTTTTCCCTGAAATTATCTATATGATTGTGATTATAGTACTATTTAATTTTTTTCGTAGTTCTGTACCTCTGTAATGAATCTCTCATAGATATTTAATTGTTAATAACGCTTGATACAAAAGATTTTCAGAAATATAATTATATACTATGGTTTGGTGCAGACAAATTTAAAGATTGGAAAGGATAATGTGGTCTTTGTTTATGGTGGTGGATGTCTTTATGCTGTTGCAAGCATTGACGGCGAGGTTGTCTGGAAGAACGAGTTAACATCTGAAGGGTTCGAACACTTATAAACTCTATTTTTTCCCTGTCTACTACATCCTAATCCTGGTTTGGTGTGTTTCTGTCATTTTGCAGTGGTGATATTCAACAGTTAATTTATCCTGAGGGAACTGACATAATATATGCAGTAGGTTTAGTTGCTTTAGCTCAGTTTGATGCTTATCAAATCAATGTCAAGACTGGCGAGCTGTTGAAGCATAGCAGCATGGTATTCCCTGCAGGTTTCTCTGGGGATTTGTCATTTCTAACAAGTGGCATAGCTGTGGCACTAGATTCCACTGGATCAGTTTTGGTTGCAGTAGACTTCCAGGATGGAGCAATTAGCTTTCACCAGACACACGTGTCCGAGCTTGGTTCGTATTTTTCAGGGCCAGCAGTTATGCTACCCACTAAACTTCCTGGAATGTTTGCTTTGGAGATAAATAAATCTACTGTCTTTATTAAGGCGACAAATGATGGCAAGTTGGAGGTATTGGACACATTTGGTCACTCAACTGCAGTTAGTGAGTCTCTCTATCTTTCGGAAGGCCAACAAGCTTTTGGGATAATTCAGCAGGGAGATGGTAAGATAATTCTAACAATAAAGCTTGGTAATGACTGGACAAGCAATTTACTTCAGGAGACCATTCAGATGGACTATCAAAGGGGAATTGCACAAAAGGTTTTCATCAATACTTATGTCCGAACGGATAGGTCTAATGGATTTAGGGCCCTGATTGTCAATGAGGACCATTCACTACTATTGGTACAGCAAGGTGACATCGTTTGGAGTAGGGAAGATGGGCTAGCTTCTATTACAGATGTAATGGCATCAGAATTACCGGTTGAAAAGGATGGTGTATCTGTCGCAAAAGTTGAGCACAACCTTTTTGAATGGCTTAAGGTAGGACCTCAATAAAGTCCCGTTTAAGGTTTGGCATTGCCTCGTGACGTTTTAGGGCATTATAGTTTCATTTATTTTCTATTATTAAGGTCAAAAAGAGAAGAATAGTTCCATTTTGGATTTATAATCATATTACGTATGGCATAAGATTACTTGTCTTCCCCGAGGATTGGTTTGGTCCCATTGAATTAAAACCAGTTTAGATTTATGCCCCTCATGAATTTCAAGGTCATGTGGCACAGTCTTGTAAATTAGATTGTGCATTTCATGTGGCGTCTAAGAACCGTTTAATAGGTCTTGGCTTCTTTTTTATTAGCTGAGGCTGAATGTTTTAAGTGTAGATAGACACATATTATACCATGTCTTTTTGGAACTTATCCAAAAAAGAGAGGGACTTTTTTACCTTGTTGTTGCTTCTGCTAGTATTGCCTCATAGTTTTCATTTACAAGCTGGATGTATTTCATTGATCGTGTCTTTGATATGCCTTCTTTTGAAAGGGCCATTTCCTGAAACTCAAAGGAACTCTTATGATAGCAACCCCTGATGATGTAGCGGCAATCCAGAGAATGAGGTTACGAAGCTCTGAGAAAAGCAAGATGACCCGAGACCACAATGGGTTTCGAAAGCTACTTATAGTACTTACTCGAGCAGGAAAACTTTTTGCACTGCACACGGGAGATGGAAGAATTGTGTGGTCTCTCTTACTGGATTCTCTTCGTAAATCCGAAACATGTCAAAATCCCAGAGGGCTTAGTTTGCATCAGTGGCAGGATCCCCATCATCATGTATTGGATGAAGACCCATCAGTTCTTGTTGTTGGCAGATGTGATCACAGTACAGATTCCCCTGGAGTTCTTTCTATTGTTGACACGTACACAGGACAGGAGCGCAGTCATATGGGACCCACTCATTCTATTACACGTGTTATTCCACTGCCTTTTACTGATTCAGTGGAACAGCGTCTGCACTTGCTGCTGGATGTTAATCAGCAAGCTCGTTTATACCCCAGAACTAATGAGGCTCTTGATATTTTCCAGCGTGAATTAGGAAATATATATTGGTATTCAGCTGATGTTGACGAAGGGATTCTGAAGGGTCATGCAGTGCAGAATAATTGTATTCTCGAGATTGCAGATAGCTACTGTTTCCACACAAGGGATCTCTGGTCAATTGTATTACCATTGGAATCAGAAAAGATAATTGCAACTGCAACCAGAAACTCAATTGAGGTGCTTGTTTGTTCTTTCTTTTCCTTTTAGTTAGAATGTGAAATGTTGGGCTGGTACGCAACTTCCAGTTTCTCTTAAGGTAGTAATGATATGATGCTTGTGAAGGAGGACAATTTGGTCGAAATTTTTTAAATTGTTCGTTTTGTTAATTACACCTATATCTACAATCTTGTCAACTGAACTTCTTAATCGAACTGTATACCTACAATAGTAAAATCTTCCCCTCGCACAAAACGTAGCCTAGTTGATTCGACTAACTTTGTCTCATTAACGAACTTTGTGTTTACTTTTTCAACACTGTTTTACATATAAAAACACCCTACCTTGAGAACTGTTAATTAATTGCTAGTGTCAGTTTAAATAATCACTAGGAGGGTAGCATCTAAGACTAGAATATTGTCAAAGTAAACATCAGTCAATTTTGTTGCAGGAATAGAAAATAGGAGGGGGAATTTGTTGCCATGTGAGCTGGGAAAGAGTGCTTGCTTTATGAAAACTTCAACATCTTTCTTTTTCTGGAATTCTGAAACCAGAAATGAGAATATTTCCCCACCTTCTTATAACAATATCATAAGCTGTTTTCTCTGCACTTCTTTGTAGCACAGCTGTAGACTGTTTGTTAATGGGACTTTAATATGTTTTGTGAGTTCAACTGCAAATCAATGTCTTGCTTTAAAATATTTTATGAAGTTTGAATTTTTGAGGCTGCAAATAGTCTTCTTTATTGGGTCTTGCAACTCTTTCCTGCTTTGTGGGTACTGTAGCTTGAAGAACAAGTATTGACAGCGGGCTTAATGCTGAGTCCTGCATTTCTTTATATCTCTCGTGCAAATTTTGATGTATCTTTGAAAGTAAGCTTTTAGGGAGTGTGGTATTGTTATGAATATGTAATGCACATTTGTGCTCTTCTTATTATTTTTCTTAATTATGTCAATAAAGCCTGCATTAAAGTAAAGGTTTCCTAGTTACGTTTTGCACTGTTCAATTTATGTATAATATCTCTGATGCTTCTGGTGTGATGGCATATCATATCGGATTTGGTTTTGTTGTATCAAGTATTATGCCTTTGGTTTGATTGAATAAAGTATTCAAGTATTTTAAAGCAACTTCGTACATAACTTGCATATGCATGATGAGTAGATGGACTCATGTCATAATATGTGACAAAATTTTAACATTGGTTTCAACCTTCTACAACCCTCTTCATTCATTGGTGCTTGAAACTGGCCACAAAGTAACATAGCTGGAGTTTGTTGTATGCATAATGAATAAATGTGGCGAAAGCTCTTATTTTGTCTAGCAAAACCACCCCTCCATCCATAGTACGGAATGTTTCTTTGCTCGACGTTTGTTTTTAATGGTATCTTAGGATGTTTCAGCTTTATTGCTGTATGTGGTGATTGTGATTTTGTTTTCTTTCGATTTCTCATCCTCTTCAGGTTGTTCATACCCAAGCAAAGGTGATGTCTGACCAGGAAGTCATTTATAAATATATATCAAAAAACTTGCTCTTTTTTGCCACTGTTGCACCTAAAGCTGTTGGTCCCATTGGTTCAGTCACCCCAGAGGAGTCATGGCTAGTTGTTTATGTAATTGATACTGTGACTGGACGTATACTTCACCGCATGACTCATCATGGTTCTCAAGGCCCTGTCCGAGCAGTAAGTCTGTCTTTCCTACATCCATCGATGCCAAAAAAAAAAAAAAAGGAAAAAAAAAGGCTTGGTCTTTTTGACTTTTCTGGAAGTCTTTTCTTATGTATGAAAAAAATGAACATTCACCGCAACATTTAATTTTTGTGAAGGTCTTTAGCGAGAATTGGGTTGTCTACCACTATTTCAATTTAAAGGCACATCGATACGAGATGTCTGTCATTGAGATCTATGATCAATCTCGTTTGGTATTTCTTCATCCAGATCTTATGTGTTATGTAGGTATCCCCTGTTCTGAGATATCTGAAGCTTTTTTCATATGCAGGACAACAAAGACATTTTGAAGCTTCTTCTTGGGAAGCATAATCTGACTTCACCTATCACAGCCTACTCCCGCCCAGAAGTTATCACCAAGTCACAATCTTATTTTTTCACACATTCCTTGAAAACACTGGCAGTTACATCAACGGCTAAAGGCATAACTTCCAAGCAACTTCTCCTTGGTACAATTGGAGATCAGGTCAACTTTAGCAATTACTTGTCCTAATGTCCATTTTTTGCATTTTCCTTCTGCTCTTCCATTATTTGATACCTTCCTTTGTTGATCTTTGAATATTTTGTATTAGGAAAATTATACAAGAAATGGCTTGTTGCTTCAGTCAATGTTGATCATGCATACTTTATTATATGTTAACATTGTACAGGTGTTAGCTCTTGACAAGCGCTTCTTAGATCCCCGGAGAACAATCAACCCCACTCAAGCTGAGAAAGAGGAAGGAATTATCCCACTTACTGATTCGTTGCCAATTATTCCACAGGTGAAAACATTTTTCTAAGTTTGTTGTCTCGATAACAACCCAATCAATGATTTAATCTAGACTTATGTGTATATGCCTATCTCTGTGTCGTGAATTTATTAATAATTAATCAATAAAAACCCTGTTTGCAATGCATAGAATTTAGATGCATTCATGATATATGTGTTAGTACATATTTGGATACCAATTCATTGATTTTCAAATTGACCCATGCATCATGTATTGAATATAATGGAGCAATTAAACATCTGGAGTTAGAAGATGTTGATTAAGTTTGGTGTTCAGTTTGATAGGGATGTGTTTTTGTACATTCAAATAAGTGCTCCTTAGCTTGAATTACTACTCTCCCACTTAAATTTTGCTGTAATGTATGAGTTAGTATTTGGTGCAACAACTACCATTAGATAAATTTTCCACTAGCTTATCTACCTAATTCTGAACATTGGTATCGCTTAGAAATTTCTTCCCAGTGAATATAGGGGATATTCGTCGTCAACATATGCCTATGGAAAAGTCTACATGTACATAATTATTGCACATAATGTTGTCCATAATGTGATATGGCAATCATCCGATTGTTGATGTGAAAGTGTGAGATTTGAATTAAAGGTTGGATCCAGTGCTACATGTAATTATGGACACCATTATGTAGACAATTATATACATGTAGCATTTTCCTAATGCCTATACTCTTTTTAAGATTACTTGGCTGAATAGTTGATAGGGAGGTGACTCAAGATGATTTAGCCCCTAAATAATAGAGGTCCAATCGTAAATCAGTCCAATGCTATTCATAATAGATGGTTTACCCATAAGTAGTAATGTGGCAATTTGATGGCTTTAATTGATTTGCCATTCAAATAAATTAATGACAAACACTTATCCATGGGCTCCTTTTGCAGTCGTACGTGACACATGCTCTTAAAGTGGAAGGCCTTAAAGGCATCGCAACTGTTCCTGCTAAGCTGGAGTCAACCACCCTCGTTTTTGCCTATGGAGTGGATCTGTTTTTCACCCGGCTTGCACCTTCGAGGACTTACGATTCTCTTACAGAGGATTTCAGTTATGCGTTGCTTCTTATCACGATTGTTGCCCTCGTCATAGCAATTTTCGTGACATGGATTTGGTCGGAAAGGAAGGAGCTGCAGGAGAAATGGAGGTGAGTCGAAGCTGAATCTTTGGCCTATAACATTTTTGATTCACCACCAGCTGTAACCCGGTTTGTTTAATTTTTTCTCGAGTGGGTAAAAATATTTATGCTCGGTGTTGTAAATTTAGAATGGAGAGGAAAGAATTGATGACCTGTCTACACTCGCATGGTAGGCTCACCTCTGCAGATATTGTCATGCCATCTAAGATTATTCTATTATTGACCATGGAAATTGTTGATCAGGAATTTATTTTTTCATGCCATCTCCTCCACAGATTTGTCATGTCATCTAAGATGATTTTTTTCGTGTTTTTAAGTATGTTCTTTGATCAAATGGCGAATTTTTTACTAATTTCGTAAAAGACTTAAAAAATCGATAGAAACTCAAATTTGTATATCGAAAAGAATGTGCCTTGACTACAATGTTTAGTGATATTACTCACACATCTGATTTCACCGATCATCGCTGACGTATGTACAAAAATTCTAATCGGTCCTTAACCTTTTTATTTTTATTTTTTTATTTTTTGCGCATTAGTAGGTGAAGTTGTTAAGGTTTACACAAATAATCACTCCGTTAGAAAAATTGAGTGTAATCTGATATGTAACTATGAAGTGTTAATGTGGAAGTAATGGATGTGATCTTATTCTTAACGATGGTTACTCCACCGCAGGGGGTGGATCCAGAATTATTCTTTAGTGGGGGCGATATGGAAAATTGGTTAAAATAAATTGTGAAAAAAATAAAAAAAATCTGAAAATTTTAAATTTAACAAGATCAAATTGAAGGATTTTGAAAATTCAATCGGGGCAGTCGACCCTACTCGTCCGTTAGTGGGTCCAGCCCTGCTCTACCAACTATTTGTAAAAGTGTAAATAATTCACTCAGCACACAAAAATATGTTCGATGTTAAAATCTTTGAATCGGACCTCGATAGATAATACACATGTAGCATCCGTCTGAATACAAAATTATAAGTAATTTATAAATTTAATTAAATCTAGTCATTATATTTTATCCATCTCATGAAACTCATAACTGATTCTTTTATTCTTTTATATACAAACTAGTGAGGCAACGTGCGTTGCACATTAGCTGGGTGAATACGAAATATAAGAATGTGGTGGTTGTTTCGACAAACATATCGGTGTAACTATGTATATATATGTATTGGTGCAACTATATATGTATTGATATATACGAGAAATGAATGTTATTGGGGTGGCGAAACATTGTAGTTTGTTTGAATTGTAAAAATAGGAAAAAGTGTAATTTTTATAAAAATCTTTCAGAGATAGTTAACTGCAGAGAAAGTGAAATGGATAAATATAAAAATTAAACATTATTTATTGGGGTGGCGAATATAATTATAAATAAAAAAAGTTTCACAAACATATTAGACTTCTATCATTTTGGCTTTTTTTTTGTAGACCATAAACATTGGAGATTCATCGATTTGTAGTTCATTTTTCGCCAAAAAATCAGCTCAGCCCACAGTGAGACGGCGCATTATGCCGTTTGGTCTTAAATTTGCAATGATATCCCAATTGCGATGTAAAGAGTCATGGATTCGAACATTCCACACATGTCTTGGCAGATAGTGTCTTGCAAACCTTGCTGGTATAGACTTAAAAACATGGATGAATGATTTACTGATGTTAAGATTAAAATTATGTGGAAGAGGTAAATATAGAATGAGGTATTAAAGATAACACCTACAATTTCTCGATAACTGTTGTGATCGAGTGTTAGTGTTATTTCGAATGCAAGATTATCCATATGTAAAGCGTTCTCGTCCTCTTCAACATCGGAGCCATATGTAACATCTAATCTAGAATGATCAAATATCCTTATATTGAATGTGAAATTTTTGTTATATTCAAATACTACAACATAATTATCCTGTAAGTTATGATGGTCGAAAAATTGCTCCCATCCATTAGCCAGCGATATATTTCTCTATCGATTATTTCTAACTGTATTGTGACAATTATATCATCATATGAAGTTAATCGTACTGTATCACCTAGTTCGTGTCTCCACCAATTGACAAAAGATGTAGGAAGCATCTCCATATATTAAAAAAAATATAAGCGGTATATTAATAAAACATTTATACAAATGTGAAAGAACAAATTATTATATAACTTACCAGATGGATGTTATGGTTTGGTGAAAGATTGATAATTTTGAAGAAGCTAAGTGGTACATCAATTTTTGTATTGATACACTGCACTAAATTTAGAAAGAATTATATACACCATATCATGCAGATGAAGAATTAATAATCTGTGTATGATTTTTAACACAATGAAAGATTGAAAATTAGATGTTATTTAAAACCACAAACTGATTTTTAAAAAAATTAGTAAAAGAGTCAAGAAAGAAAGAAATAGTAGATGAAACCTAAGTTTTTTTAGCGAAAATGGTAGGTAAAGATATGTAAATTTGTTAGGTGAGAAGAAATGGTATGAGAAGCTATTTAAGCTAATGAAATGTAATTTACATTTTTTAAGAGAATTTGACAAGAATTCACGGATAGACAAAGTAATGGAGATAAATTATTGAAGACAAAGTAGCCTGCAGAAGTAGACAAAGTAATGGAGACAAATTATTGAAGAGATCACTCTTCCCAAAAACAAAAATGGGAAATAGTTTTCATTTAATTAGATACAGAAGGCTGTGGAAGATTTGCTAGATTCAATTACAAATAAATTTTATTACTAAGGTTAATGTGAAGTGCTAAATAAGAAATTAAATAAAATAAAATAATGACTGAAGAAATGATAAATAAATTAAAAGAATTAGATTGAGAAGAAGAAGAAGCATAATTTTATATAATTAACAAAAGAATAGTTATACAATCAAATTACAAGCAAGTTTTTGATTGCATAACTATTATACAGCGTAAGAAATTTTTTGATTGCACAAGTGGTGCATTACATCTAATGTAACAAGACAAAAGACAAAAAATACTACATCACTAAAGACTGTCATCAATGGATTCGGATGCAATGCCTTCACCTTTCACATTGGTAGTATTTGAAGGAGTGGAAGTAGAGAATAGAACTCTTTTAGCAGATGATTGATTTGAATCGCGTTCTATCAATTAAATTGATTCAGTGATTGAAGTTAGAGATGTGTTCCCATCCCCAACAAATGGACTTGATAGAGTTAAACTGGTACCATCACCACTAGGATATTTTGTTAGAGGAGTATGTACAATAAAAATCACATCATATTTATACTCTTCTCCTCTATTTTGTTGTTTGACAACTTTGATATAGAAAAATAGGCAATCCTCTGCCTTTGAAGTATTGATTGATTTTATGAAATCTAGCTTCTTCTCCTTTTAAACATGAACAATAGATGTGGTAATTTAATTGTAACAACTTTCAGCATGTTCTCCTATCATTGAAGCTTTTCAACAAATGCTGATGAGTCTTGCAATTGAACAAAAGAAAAACAAGATGAATATATATATACATATATATATATATATATATATAAATTGATTTTAGATTTGAAGAATATACAATAAAATATGAAAGGAAGCACTTATAACAGGCAAAAGGCCTTCTATATTTCTGATTGGTGTGATTTTGTCTTCTTTTGGAATAGAGACGTCAATTCATAATAGCATTTCTTTGTTAAAATTTCATTGAACTTTTCTACATTTGCATCCACCTTACATGTAGTAAGTAAAACAACATTAGTAAGTAAAACAAGAAAGATAAATGGTCTTATTTATAAGCTAGAATAAACTTTACATTATTGAAAGAACATTCCTAAACTAAATAAGTATAAGCAAGTAGACTAAAATTTAAGAAAATAATTACCAGGATTTAAATTCAACATTTTCTTTGAAAGGAGCATCAATGATGAAAGAGTTGTTAGGTTTTGTTGATATTGAAAGTCCTATCACATATAAAATGGAAATTTCTTTTAAAGAATTTGTAAATAAATTACATTGTAATCTATGCATTTAATTATGTTATAAGTAATAACAAAACTTACCGTAAAAAGATGTTACTTTCAATTGTTTTGTAACAATGAGCGATTTTTTAACCAACTTATCTGAAATAAGGTTGCATTCTTTTAGAACGAAAGCATCCCACACGGTCAAAACCACTATCTCAAACCAAAAAAAAAATGTGAAAGTTAAAAATATTTGCTAATGAAATCGTATAAAAATTAAAGTGATGAAGTGATAAATGGACTGCAGACTTGCTGTCAATAAGAATGATATCTTGAAAATAAGATTGAGATCCAAAATGTGTCTGAATTAATCTTTTTGGTCATATATCGATAGCTGCTCCAAGGATAGCTAAAATAAAAAAAGAAATGATTTGTAATTATATACATATAAATATAGATAAGAATAATAGTCAAAAAAAGAAATTATGAATGACAGATGTTTGTGTTTGAATCCATATATTCTTGCAACTGATGAAAATGAGTAAATATGTATGTAGAAGATAAAATGTGAGTACAGTCTTCTCGAATTTCATGTATTCTAGTTGTTCCTGAAATAGTCCTTTGAAATTCACCAACATAATCTCTAAACTGAGGTGATGTATATCTTACATTTGCATTAGATATTAAGTATGTTTTGGATAGAAGCAAGCGGTCTTTCAAAGTTGCTATGTTTGAATAAAAAATTGTAGCTTGTACCTTTAAAACCACAATAAAATTTACAAATAAGTAGTAGATGAAATGCAATTAAAACATGAAGTAAATATGTGGTAAAGTTTTAGAAGCGAAAAATATACTTGTGTCAATTAGTGTCATCTTCAAGTATTTGGAAGCACCATTTCGAGCTACTTTTGGAGCACTTTTTTCAGCTATTATGACTTTGGCTGTCCAATTACTTTGTCTTGGATAAATAGTTGAGATTAATCTGTAGTTTTCAGCCATCGTTTTTTTCTTCTTCTCTGCATATAATGATTTATACACACAAAAATAAAAATGAAAGTAAGTACAGAGAACATAATTTAATTTAATTTGAAAAAAAAAATATATATATATATATATATATATATATTATGCAAAAAATTGTATATTTATTACACTTGAAGTCTAGGCAAGATGAAGAAATGCAGAGAGATGAAGAGATTAAGAAATGCAGAGACAACTGATGATAAGAAATATATTTTAAAATTCACGATGATGAAGAAAGGTATGATTTTGACAGATGATAAGTATGGTTTTTTCGATAGGTACTATATGAAAATTAAGTGTTAGTGGATTTGGGTATGGAAATAATTTGATTTGGCATGATTTTGGGATAAAATGTGGAGAAAGGTATGACCGATAGTAGAAAAAATTAATGTAATTGCAAGATTTTGCTTGAAGTATTTAAAAATTTTATTCTACCCATTTAATAAAATTTATTTGAAATAAACAAGGAATTCTAACATTTTTAAAAAGTTTACATAATTTGATATTTTAGTAATCAAAAAATTATTGGAAATTTTCATCATATATTCAATTTCATACCTATTTTTTCACCGAACTTTCTTAATTATCTTCTTCTATCAAATTCATTTCACTTTCACGTGCTTATCCTCAAGTTTTCATTAGAAAGAATGAAGAAGAAAAACAGCTTCCACACAAAGGGAAAAAAAAGGTATGCTTACATATTTTTTTGGTTAGATCTATGTAGCTAAAAATGTTTTTGATGATAAAAGTGCGTAAATTTATGAAATGGAGAAGTAGTGTAGCAGATGAAGTAGTTTTGACTGTAGAAATGAGCAGATCTACTCCCTGGACAGAGTCCTGGGAGCAGAACCTGCTCCTTGTGCTTACGGACAACTTATACCGACTATATATTATTCAAATTTCAAAATAACATCAAATCATACTAAATCATTACAGTACCAATAACATAACAGAAAATAGTTACCTGATTAACAACAAATCCTTTGAGCATGCTTAAGAAATTATCGTGCCTCCTTTTCTCTAGTCTCTCAAGTTCATTTTTATTGTTTTTCTGCATATGATTCATTATTTATACTTGCTTATTTCCCCTATTAATTTTTTTTTTTGCATAATTTACAGATGTCTTTAGAGTATGCACTATCTCCAAATCAATGATTTTCTACTACAGTTAGTTAATATTCAAATCATCAATACCTCAAAGATTTCGTGGAATTTATACATGCTAATGAATAAGCGATTTATTATGCAGTAATTTTAGTGGATTCATTTATGGATTTGTTTACAGAGGAGAAGATGAACAATTTAACAGCAAATTAGTTCACGAATTTATAATGAGAATTGTAAAATGTGGTAAGAAAAATGAACTTTGGGTGAGATTAGATAACAACTTAGCTAGGTTTGGCATGCAATAATTCTTTCTTATTATTGGTCTACCTTGTCACGAACTACCAATGAATATTGATTTTAATAGTAATCGACTTAGAAATGAATATTTTAACAGTAGTAGAAGGATCAGCATGAAAATGCTTTCTGAAGTATTTCACATGTCTGATAATGAAGAAGATAAATTTAAGCTCGGATTGGTTATGTTAGTAGAGTATGTTCTGAAACCAACTGGAAGATATGTTAATTATAGAAGTCTTAGCAAGGTTGATGACTTTGAAGAGTTTCTTGCTTATCCATGGGGTTGTAAGTCATATTTTGTTTTGTTAAACTCCCTGCAAGAGTGGAAAGAGCGTAAAGGACACAATAGAATCCACAAATAGATTGTAAATATGCATTGCATAGATATCCTCTTGTATTCCAGGTAATATTGTTCTCTTCTATTACCTATTATGTATAATTTATTTATACAAAAAAAAAATTTGTATACATCTAATAGGAATTTTCAATTATGCTATAGTATTGGATTCATGAAGCATTTCATAAAATTGAAAAAATATTTGGATGTCTTAGATATAAAAGAGCACAAATTTTACGAATGTATATGAAAACCAAAATTCTACTTGACAGGGAAAATAGTCAAACAATTTTTAGCCAACGAAGAGGTATATTTTTCTTATTTATCAATTTGTAATTACATATACATTTAAATATGCAAAAAATAAATTCAATCATTCTCATATATTTGATTCCACAGATCCATGCAATTGCACTACTACAACCAAAGGAACAAGAACTGCATACATTATGGTATACTACTCTATCACTGCCATTGAACATTCAACACAGCATATTAGATGCTATTACGGGGAATAGAAATCCGAACGATGTAGCAGAATAACAAATCACAGATGATTTCAATGTGGAACAAATGCTTCTTCCTGGTAGTTCAAGAACAAACTTGAATGTGGAACAAATGACTATTCCTGACAGTTCCAGAACACATGGTTTAGTTAGAGTTCAACCTAGCTCCGCAGCGTCTTCTAGTGAGTGCAACTACATAAGTAAAAAAGAAATGGAAGAAATGTTGACTATATACAACAACAATCTAAAAAAAAATTGTTGGAAAATAAAAAAACTGTTTCAACGGCATTATAAATGGCAAGAAGACTATATTGCTCGGGAATAAAAAAGATAACAAGCTGATTACCAAACAATTCTTGACAATCTACAACAAATCTTTGAAGAACAACGGAAGTGGCAAGAGAAAATCATTATCAAAACATCCAATCAGACATGACATCTTATGTAGATGTTAGCATGAATTCACTAAGATCTTACATGGATGAAAAAATAAGAGTATGTTGAACGAATTACATGACTAGGAATTAAATATGGAAGGAGTTATAGGTTCCGTGTAGCAAGATCTTCATGCAACTACTTCAAATTTCAGTACTTCAATTCCCAGCAGTTCAATTCCTAGGACTCACCTGATACCATCTTCGACATCTCAACAACATAACAACAACAACTTGAGAGTTTTGAAAGACTGAGAAGAGAAAGGAAAAATAAAGGAAAGTGGTACAATCTTCCCGTATAAAATTTCCATTAGAAGATTATCTGATGAAAAGATACACAACAACTAGAGATTGGATTGCGAGACATCCAGCTGGATAAGAAATTTAATTTTACTTTGTCAGCTTAAATATTATAATTTTGTTATGATTTACCTAATGCTAATTTAAGTTGGTTACACAACGCATATTGGGAAGATGAATGTGGCAATATGTATGGAAGAGATGTATTGAAGGATTTATTGGATTTAACAAAAGATTTAACCATTGCAGTAAGTAAAGTTTAGTAATTACAATAAGTTTTATTTAATTGTTATATATTTAATTTATGCCTATTTATTTTATTAGAATATTGAGGTGGAGTTAAAACTATTGAGACGGTGGATTAATGAAGGTTGTACACTTGTTTCTCAAGAATATGCGATCATGGACTTTGCATTTCAAATTGAATGTATTCGCCAAATATTTTGGGTCATAAACTCAGAAAAATGAGTTAACAGCAGAGATCAGACACTAGAAACAATTGATTTACATAGATATGTAAATGGTGAATTACCTACAACTGGTCGTCCATGGTCAACATGCAACTATCTATTAATTCCATCTTCATACCCAGGTAATACATGGTACCTTTTTGTTGTTAACATTCGTGAGTGGAAATTCCAAATATACGATTGCAGCAACGATGTTCACACATAAGAAGAAGTTAAAAATCATGTAATGGCAACAGTTGGTATGGTCCAAACATTATAATTGTTTTAAGCTCCTCTGAGAAGAGATATGAGAAAATATAGAAATAAAGACATGGAGTTGGAGATCATATCTTACTTATCTTGTGCAAACAATGGGTAAGCACTAAAACTATTTATTATGTACTACAATATTCTAATTAGATCTTAGTATTAATCTAATCTAACATAAACTATTTGATTACTCCACAGGCCAAATTGCCCAATTTTTATGGTTAAATTCATAAAATGTTTCATCCTAAAACATCCAATAGAAACTGTTTCACTAGACATGATAAGCATATATAGAAGGAAGATTGCAACAGATATCCGTTTCAATAAATATTTCTTACATCCTCATTAGTCTTGATGCCTGATATTGTAATGAATAATTCAAATAAGCTAACTTCTTGTCTCCAAGGAAAGTTATGTAAGAAATTTAATGTAATTAGGCTATGCACTGTTTCTAAAGGTTATGCAGCTTTATTTTCTTCTCTCCTTTGAATATGTTGTTACATCATTTTAATGAGATGTTGTTCCTTCATCTTTTTCTAATTTAGTGTGAGAGGAAGAGTGAAATTTAGAGTAAAACAGCACCCACAACTAATTATTATTACTATTACCACTCTATAAACTAACTGTTATCATTCCCTCTAGTTGCTATTTTAGTTGGTATTCAAAGATTAAATTCATAAGCTCACAAATGAAATATTGAAATTCACGCTTACACTTATTAATATAACAATCGGCTTATTAATAAAAATAACCAGTAGCAGGGAAAAAAAAAGGAATTTTGTAGATAAGTGAAAAAAGCTAAAATCACGTATGAAATCAAAGTAGAAAGCCACTTAGAAGCTAGAAAAAAGAGGAAATTCACCTTCAATACAAAATTTATGGTTGCAATTGAATTGTTTGTGTTGAATTCAATAACTTTATGTACTCCTATGTATTCTTGAATCTGCATTACAGGAATTTTGCTTCTCGATCAATAAGAAAAACAAAGATAAAATGTTGCTGTAATTGTATACTTTTCAATCTCTTAAGCAAAAATTGAGAAAATAAAGAATAAGTTAGAGTTGTACATAAAAAGAGAAAAGTTACAGGAATGCAATAGGATTTATAGATTTGGAGTTTACAATAAATTTAATAATATTTAAAAGGTAAAACATTGCCTGGAAAGAATCACCTAAACATAAACGAAGAATAAAGAAAACTAAACTAAAGATAGAACTTCATTGTAAACAACATTCTTAGTACATTAAGCATGGATTTCATCATCAAGTATTGTTTGGCAAGAATTTTAATACATGCATTTATTTTTGTACTGATAATGCAACATATAATTGTCCGTATGAAAAATACCAATTATGGAAGATATATTCCAACATAGTCTAAAGTTTGTCCCTGAGATTTATTTATAGTCATTGCAAAACATGGGCGTATTGAAAATTATGTTCTTTTAAATCCAATGGAATAAAAGAAATTCGGGATAAAAATACTTTATTACCACTATATTCTCCAGCAGCAATTTCTGCATGAATGACATTCTGTTCTAAGTCTCTACATATTAATCTTGTTCCATTACACAGCCCTTCTGCAAGATTAATATTTCGGAGAAATATTACAGGACAGTTAATCTTCAATACTAATTCATGTGGTGGTATACCATTTGGGGTTAAAGAATTGAAAAAATCTTCTTACATGTTCTCTCTTGTCTTACCTAATATTTCATCGAAGTTATAATAAACAATAGCATCACCTGGGAAACGTTCCATAAGAATATTATTGATGTCATCAACATGCTCATTTTTTGGTGCTAAAATAATTCGATTCATAATACTTGAAAGATTTTTTGAATAGTTAACTATTTCAGGAAATACAATATCGATTAGTTTATGTAAAGAAATATTGTCTCCTTCATAATCCAGAGTCATACAAGACCAAAGCTTAATCATACTACATAAATGCTCATTTTCTGTTCCATTTCCAATCCTAAGTAAACATTTTGAAAAAGGAGGATCTAAGAGTGCTCGCATATTCCGATGTAACTTGATTTTTGTAAAGAGGGGCCATAAATAAGGGTGAACAAGGCTCGATGCAATTATGTCTTCTTTACTCCCTCATTGAACAACAGATGAAATCTGGCAAAAACCTCTACCTGAAACAGTCACCTTCCCACCCAAATGGTAAGTCAATGTTAGTTATATTTCTTAACATTTTGTCTAAGGCTTCAACGGCTTGAGAATTCATCATTGGAGATTCATCTCAAATTATTAAGTGTGTCATTCTAAGCAGATCAGCCAGAGCACATTGTTTACTCACTAAACAAATAATATCATTATGAATATAAAGTGGAATTTTAAACCTTGAATGTGCCGTTCGACCTCCTGTAATAAACTTGCAGCAACCCCTGAAGATGCAGTTGCTAAAGCAACCAAACTTCTCGATCTAATAGCTATAAGCAATCCACAATACAAAAAAGTTTTTCCTGTTCCACCTAGACCATCAATAAAAAATATATCACCAATATTATGGAAAATTTTATCAAATATTGCATCATAAGCAGTTTTTTGCTCTTGGTTTAACTTATGTGGACAAAGAAGATCATCTTTAGATATTGACACTCCTAATTCTTCATTAACCATTTTTTCAACAGTTCCTTCTGCTGGAGATTAACATCATAAAGACCTAATCCATAATCATTTAAAAATTTGCCGAAAGACTCTAAGAACGAATTTATAGATTGCAATGTTTTTACTTCTGCATCATATAAACTAACATTTTTGTTCAAATAATCTTCAAACATAGATTCTTTAAATTGGTGTCACATTCTTTTTAGATCATCCGGACTACAAAGTGCTAAAACAGTAGCAAATAACCGACGCAGTCAGTTTGGCGTTTGATAAGTAGCAAATAACCGATGCAGTCAGTTTGGCATTTGATAAGCACAAGCTTCCTATAAACACAACTGACAACTATCATCTGCTCTAATCAAAACTTCTAATACTGCAACTTCACGAAAAGTTTTTACAGAAATGTCATTAACAAATTTTAAACCTTCAAAAGATAAGGGTTCTCTAATGTGATTCAGCAATATTCGCAAGTAATATCTTTCACCTTCACTCGGACTTGTTGACACAATTCTTACCACCACAGTACCTTTTTTCCTAATATTTCAACATTTACTTTGTCCATCCCACACAAATTGTTCAGGAAATTCTCTATAAAAGAGTTTTCTTGCTGCTTCATTTGTAGCATTCATTCTAAAAAGTTGAGTTAACATGGTTTTTTGTAAAAAAAAAAATGTTGTTTGACAACTCTAGGAAGATCATGAATATTTTTATATGTAATTGATTGCTAATCTTCGAGATGCAACTGTAATGAAATAACAGTTGGATACATTTCATACATGATAAATCTATAGATTCTCCACATTGCTTCAGGGAGAGAGATCAATCTACCTAACTGGAATTTTTGTATTTCATCTATACAATGAAATTTGTTGTTATTGTTCATAGAGAAACTCACTTTGTCATGTCCTTTATAAACATATTTGTTCAAATATTTTATAGCTTCATTGTTGAACATATTTCTACATTAATATGACAGTCATATTTAGCTAACAGGTAAGAATTATAAGGAACAACCCATCTATTATCAAGGAAATGCTTTCTAACTTTAACCTTGTTACTATTGTCGCGTCTTCTATATTTAGGATAAGAATTCTCATCCAAAGAAGTGTGTGTATTGTATTTATGTGGATAATGACTTCTACATGCCCTACCATTTTGCATACACACATTGTTTGGATTTAAAGAATCACAAGGATTGTGCATCATGTGTTTAATAACAACGGAATGCAAATAATGATACTTTGCACTATCAGGGATTTTAGCACACACTATCATGTCTACATTATCAAGAGAAATAATCTTCGAACCTAATTTAAGTATAATTAGAAAGTGAGCATGCGGTAAACCTCTTTTTTGAAACTCTATAACATATATATATGCAGCAACGTGTCCAAATAACTGTTTCTTGAATAAATCTTATTCTAACTCTTCTAACTTTTCTCTAAAAACCCTTGAAACCAAATCAGACCTATTTTGAACTTCATCATGATACTTTAATTCTCGCTTTATCTAAGGCCAATTTGAATTACATGTAATAGTTAAAAAAATGTCAGGCTTTTCAAATTTTTGAACTAATGACATTGCATCCATGTATCTTTATTCAAATCCCTGGAACCACCTATGAATGAAGATGGTAAAATAATCCTCTTACCTACATTTGATCCTCTAGTTTCAGCATTTTGCATACTATCAACAATTCCTTGATAAAGCTCACTATGTATTCCTGCCTGATTCTTACGAAAGTAATCTAATATAGAAGATTCAACTTTAACATACATATCAACTATATACTGTTGGAAAAGTCTGCTAGCACGTAATAGAATAGAGTTATCTATTGAACTTACCTGTATTTTATAACAATAATACTTATGACAAGAGACCTGACATCTTTTCTGCTTCTTTTGCAAAATTGAAAACACATTGAACACCAAAAAAAAAATGTAATTATAGTTAAAAAAATAAAGTAATCCATAATCTAAATCTAAACTCTTAAAACAAACCAATAATTCATATTCAAACCTGTCATTTCATAATTCAGCGATTCTTGTGGAGAGTGAACATAATGTGCATCAACCAATAGCTGTATGCAAGAAATATCATCATGCTTGTGCAATTTATTTGCCCTTTAAATGTCCTGATGCCAACAATGTTCACCATTAGGAAATAACAAAGGATACTGAAGAGGGTCATAACATCCAAAATAATAGTGCACTTTATGTTTGCTACCAGAATGAGCATAAATAGATATGTCACGATTTCCAAAATTTTCTGATATTCCATCATCTACCAAAATAACAGTAACTTGTGATGTTGTTGGAGCGTTGTAGACTCTCTGATTCATATTTAAAGTAGATATAATTTTTACGTGATGCCTCTGTAAATTAGGAATATTAGTTAAACTTCCAAAAAATCTTGTGTACGGATTAACGTGTAAGATGTGAAGTAATTTCTCTACAATTGATTGAGACAATCCATCCGATATTTTCAACCGATTTTGTATCTCATTCTCGATGTCGTAAAAATAAAGCTGTAAATAAGAAGGTTTAGAATCTATAGGAAGAAGACTATTCATGTAATGATATATCTATCCTTGAATCCTAAAAGTATATATTCTTTTGTTCCTTCTACATAAGCCTTTATCATATTTTACTCTAAATGAAGAAAATGCGAAACTACAATAGGAACTTCGGATATAAGTCCTAAATTCAACCGATTCATCGGAGGAGGATATAAATAAATCACACAATTCCGGAGGAACATCATTTTATCTTTAATCGAATGTTTCCATCAGAACAACAAAAACCTTTACTTTCACCTTTAAATTTCTTTGATCCACAGAAATTACAAATTGTTGGAAGAGGTAACAAATAACTCTAGGTTGGAATTTGTTGTAAAATATGCATATTTGAACTACTTTCTTTTGGTGAAGAAGTAATACCTTACAAATACGTATTTAGCAATTAATTCCAATATATAAACCTAAACTCGAAAAAATCAAGCAAAAGTATATCTTGCCTCTGTCACATTCTTCTCTGTTAGTTTCTTGACCAATACTTTTTCTGAAAACAGAATTATCTACAATGCAAATAAAGCAAAAAGCAAATATAAGAAAATTTTAAATTGAAGAAATATATAATTAAACCAAAAATAGAATTTATAGAACTACCTATTCTTTGTGCTTTTCTATCGCGAGAGGTCCTCATTTTCAATCGTCATTTTTCTCGCAATTCTCGTACTTGGGATTCTCGTGAATTTGATTATTTTGCCACAGAATCTTTAGACAAAGAACTAAACACAAATAATAATTTTAAGCACTGAAATTAGAATTAAATGATGACAGTAAAAAGAAGAAAAAGAAAGTTAAGGAAGAAAAACAAGAAATATTGCCAACACCAATTAAAGGAAAAAATAATTAAAGCCTAAATTCACAGGAAAAAAAAAAGAAGCAAAAGAAGGTAATGATAATGTAAGAATAGTTAATTACGCTAAATTAAAAAATTTAGAAACACATGTCGAATTAATGATTAATATAAAAAATTACAGCTTAAATACTGCACCCAGGTAAAATTGTCGACATACACTTGCATATTCATACTTCCAGAGCATTAGAATCCAAAAATTTAGCAACCAATTATATAATATAAACCAAAAAAGGAGGGAAAAAAAACACCCACCTTGTATATTCAAAGCACATTAAAAGAAAAACGAAAAAGATTGAAAAATACGTACACGAGATCGAAATGATTTTCCATCAAAATTACAGCAGCAGTAGGCAGGGAGAGAAATACAAAAAGAAGAAAAGTAAAAAAGTGGTTTAGGCTGTGGGAAATGAAGCAATTGACTGGTTGAGTGCAAGAATGGAAAAAGAGGAGGAATGGTCTGGTAGAGTGCAAGAATGAATAAACAGAGGAATGATCTGAGTATTGGTCGGAAAAAAACAAAATAAAAAGAATAAATTGGTGAAGGGGCTCAATTTTCCGACACGTGTTGTGGAGTGTTTCATATATGTAGTATAGGATGAGGAAATACATGAAAATAACTTTTGGACTGTAGCAAATTTTAACATTGGCCTTTGACTCATTAAATGAATAAAAAAAAGTTAAAATATAATTTTACACTAAAAGGACGATTTTACCCCTTCACTATACAGACTGTTAGAAAGTAAAATCAAACCGATCGACCTTCGAAAAAAATTGACGCCACAGTTGCCTGAAGAACGACCAATCAACCACAAGTCGAAACCACCAACGTTCAATCGACGACCTGCACGCTACCGGGCGTTATTTCGGTTAGTTTTCGTGCTCAAAGTTTATTAAAAGTTTCAGTTTTTTCATTCATTATTTTTACGTTTATTCGATTTAATTAGATTCATGCCTGAGTAACTAGTTAGATTGTGCGTCGTGATGGGGTGAAAAATGTGAATTTTTTGTAATTTTTAGACCTCTCTATCGTCGACAATGGCGATTTCGACTTAGGGAAGATGACGACTGTTAACAGTCGGCCCAATAACTGTTACAGTCATGGGCCGACTGTTAACAGTCGGTCCAAACTGATATATATATATATATATAATTTTTATTTTTATTTTATCAAATTTTATAATTAATTTATTTTTTTATTTGATTAAATAGTAATTATGTTATTTATTTATTTATTTAATTTTTATAATTGTCTTTTATTTATATAATTTAATAATTGAATATTATCTAAAATTAACAATTTATTTTGTTCCTTTTATTTTTGTTTTTATGAAATAATCTTTGTTTTTTTTTTTCAAATTTATATAGATAATATATTTGTTCTTTAATTTTTTTTAAAATGTATTTAATTTGAAATTTTTTGTTCATAAATATATTTTTCAAATGATTACAAGATTAATTTGATTAAATAATAATTATGTTAATTTTTTTTTTTAATTGCATTTTTTATATAATTTAATAATTGAATAGATAATGTTGTCCGAAATTAACAATTTATTTTGTTCCTTTTATTTTTCTTTTATGAAATAATCTTTGATTTTATTCTAATTTATTTAATTAATATTTATATTCTTTATTTTTTTTAAAAATGTATTTAATTTGGAATTTGTTTTTGTAAATATATTTTTCAAATGTAATATACAAGATAAACTAAATTATTTTAATTTTTAAATTTGTATTGAATTTATTTTGTTATTAGCGTCAATGTCTTGCGTATTGTATGGTAGTTATAATTTGGTTGCCTTGATTTTTTGAGATTATGCGTTACTTTATTATCTATTGTTCAATATTCTAACATTTGAATTTTTACAGGATGGAGTATCATTTAAGTGGGGAGTTGAGACGGATGGCGGGGAAAGCTACTTGGAACAGTAGCTTTGAGAGTTTTACTGCGGTGTTGGAGCTGCTTGATGATCATCACGGAGATATGCTGCGACAGTCCTTCTTGTGGCCACTGTACCAAATGCGAGTGGTGCAGTACTCAGGACATATCATCGATGCACTTCTATGTCGACTTTTGAGACCAGTCAACGGCGATTCCCTCCACCTCAACCTCAAGGGCAAGGTCGTCAGTTTCACGATTTATGAGTTTAGCTTGATCACTGGACTGAGGATTACGGGCGATGATGCAGCCATTGAGAGAAGCAATACTCTGTACGAGATGTACTTCCAGGGACATGAGTCAGTGCATCTACCCGAGTTGATGGTCGCAATCAGGGGGTGCGACCAGATGCTAGATAGATTGAAACTTGGGGCTGGTCTACATCCTCGAGAGTGTGATGGGGTGTAATCACAAGAAGACTGTCATCGACATTTTTTATTTAGAAGTTGTTGACGACATTGATGCGTTCAACAACTATCCATGGGACCGGAGATGCTACGAAGATACCGTACATGTCTTCACCAGATTACACTCGAGGCTCAGGGGGTCAATGCGTAAATACGATACATATGGGTTGCCCTTAGCGGTACAGGTAAATATTTAATATAATTAAAGTTAAAATTTTAATATATTACATTTATGCATAATAAGTGTATGTGTTGCAGATTTGGGTGTATGAGACAGTTCCTTCACTGGGAGCCCGCTTCGCGAAGCGAGGGAGACAGATGCCCTCGGATGCATCATTGGAGATTGTCGCGAGCAGAGGGATGTCCCACTGGGAAACAGTTATCGACCCTCCTCGACGATCCTCAAGTAAGTATTATGCATTTGTGATTTATATTATACGTAGTTTAAATCTGTTTACATGATCGTTAACTAGTTGAAATGTTAATATGTCAGCTTGAAGTCATACCTGAGTTGACGTCATCGATGGAAGAGGTGGCTCGGGGTCTTGTGCGGGATGTAGGTGTTTCGCACACCGAAGACGAGGAGATGTCTGATCCGAGCCTGGACCGAGATTGGGTATGTGAATTAAATATAATTTATTGAATATCGTCGACGTATAAATTTATTGAATAATTTTTAATGTTATTTATATAGGATGACGGTCCAGCTGATCGACGATCACCTCCGCCAAGGATATCGCTGCCACCATTGGCATCACCTCCGTCGAGGGCATCGTCGTCGACATTGACATCGTCTCCGCCAAGGGCATCGCCGCAGCCATTAGCATCGCCTCCACCAATAGCATCTCCACCGTCGAGGATATCTCCTTCTCCCTCGTCCAGACACGTCCCCCGTGTATCTCCGACACACAGTGATGATTTGTATGCCCGTCTGACTGGATTTATAGCGGAAGAGGTCGACACGCTACGAAGAGAGTTGACGGAGAGGGTCGATGATCTAGGACAAGAGTTGACCAGGAGGGTCGACAATCTGACGGGGAAGGTCGATTATCTGACAGGGAGGGTTGACGATATGGGACGAGAGTTGACAGGGAGGTTTGACGATCTATCACATGATGTTGGAATGCTACGGTCTTGCGTCGTCGACCTTCAGGATGCGGTAGCGATACTTAGAAAAGATATAGTCGCTAGGCGATGGGGGGACAGAGGAGATGGTGGAGATGATCGAGAGGGTGGCAGAGATGGTGATGGAGAAGGGGGTCACCCACATTTTTGGCATGATGAGATATTAGAGTCATTCTGGTTGTTTATGGAGGGGGATAGGGTGGCCCCGATGGGGGGCGACGGGGGAGGAGGCACCGATGGGAAGGACGGAGGAGATGGCGACGGAGGGGGAGGCACTAATGGGGGGCAGATGAGGTGGCGACAGAGGAGGTGGCCCCAATGGGAGGGGCAGATGAGGTGGCGATGGAGGAGGTTGCCCCGGAGGGCGAGAGGACGCTCGTCGTGATTGAGGGTAAGAGACATGCTGTTGATGAGACGGAGCAGATGGTCGGCAAGAGGTTGAGAGTGCCATCACAGTATGTTGTTTCCCCCTTCACGGCTGAGGCCAAGAGGAGGACGTTCATCGATGGGACGCACCCGAACTTATTCGGAGAGGTGGACAATGCCAAGTGGAAAGCATTCGAGACGGAGTGGAGGAGAATTATCCCCGGGTAAGTATTGTATGATTTTAATAAAGCACTGTACGCTAACTCGTCTATGCTTATTTTAACATTGCCTATTTTTTCAGAGCTACCCTCACGATAGGTAACCGGACGGTCTCGGACACTTACAAGTGGTTCCACGATATCATGACTTCGGGAGCTTGGCTCGCTGACGATGTAAGTAAACTATTCATTTCGTGTTTTGTATGTATACATCACTTTGTGTTTATTAAATGAATAACTCATAATTTTTTGGTGTTTTTTGATGCAGCACATCGATTTGGCCATGGACTTGCTGGGAGATCGAGCTCAGAGACATCCAAAATCATTTGACGTCCATGGTCGAGTCATATTAAACACCAAGTTCCTGCGTGCTGTTACCATAGAGTATCAGTCGCTCCAACTTATGGGTAACGAGTACACAGTGCCAGAATATATGCTCGAGTGGGTCATAGGATTGCCGCCGAGTGTCGAGAGAAATCATGAGGTTGTACACATATGTACATTCCAGCGTGCATCAATAAGCACTATGTTACGCTGCAGATCGTTTTTGCTGACACGACTATATATGTTTACGACCCAGATCATTCATATTTGACGCAAGGCCAGTTGGAGCAAAACCTGGAGTCCATAGCTGTAATTGTTCCTATGACGGGCAGATAAGTGGGGATGACTGTACAGGACAGATTGTAGATTGTTCAGAACACAACGACATCGTGGCAGTCTGTAAGGTAAGTGTTTGAACTTTATTATTTTCATCTTTTAGATTTAGTTTTTTAGCTACACAGTACTGAACTAATCCATTCTTGTTCAATTGTAGTGGCGACTGTAGCATATTTGCCATTAAGTACGTTGAATTTTTAAGTATAGGACATAAGGTTGATGGAATCAACCAATCGTGGATACAGAACTGGAGAAAGAAGCTAGTATGTTATTTGTTCGAATTTAATGATGACCTGTAAATTTGTATTAAATATATGTAACATTCGAATTGTAAATTTAATTAATTTTTGTGATTATGAAATAATTGTAAATTTGTGTTCGATGCATATAAAATTCACATATTAAATTTAATTATTTTATTATTATGAAATAATTGTAAATTTGTGTTCAATGTATATAATTATTTTTCTGTAAGTTGATTTTATGTTATTTTACACATATGCTGAGAATGAGACTAATTTTTTTCATATGAATCATTGTAAATACCATTTATCAAGAATAAATATTGAACATTGAACATTTATAAAGAACAAATATTGAATGTACCAGTCCAATTGTCATTTAGGGGAATTTGCCTGGTACAAAATTGTCAAGTATGCCCTATGGCTCTGCACCTGCCACACCTACACGGTCGAGAAAACTCTCCGGTAGATGGTATTCTAGATGACCACGCGGTTCAACTGCTGGTGGCAACAAATCATGAAATGGGAGAATGTGCTCTGGAACTTCCCACTCGACTTCATTCGGCAGAGGAAATATAGTCTCGGCATATGCTGTTCTCCAAGACTCAATCATATAATACAAAGAGTAAACGTTCTCGCTGCAAAGCCTTGATACATGGCCACCGTAAGCATGCTCACATAGAAAACTCTCCAACTGAAATCTCGTACAAATGCATGTGTTATCAGTCAAGTCCACCTTATATGCCATATTACGTGCACATTGCACAGAGAAGCGGAACTCATCTAGTGCTTTCACATTCAACTTCCTCTCAAAGGGCCTTAAAGAGTTTCTCCTCTTGAGCTGGGGCTAGCACGCTAGTGCAACTCTGTGATACCGCACGTCGGTCATGAAATCACTGTTACAGCTTGTTACGAATGTTCTCAATCATTACGAGAATTGGTAACTCTCGATCCTTTTTAAACAATGCATTGAGAGACTCCACGTTATTCGACGTCATCATATTGTATCGACGTCCTGGAAAGTATGACCGTGCCCAATGTTAGATCCCCATGTTCGTCAGATACTCCAACGCCGGTAATGATTTACTTCCTATCTCAAACATGAACTTATTACACTCTTCAGTACTGTAAGTTTCGGCTGCTCTCCTGAACAATGAAACAATGCCTTTGCCTGGATACCTAGTTTTCAAATTACCTTTTATATGGTACATGCAACACTCGTGATGTGCCTTTGGAAAAACTTCAGCGATATCGTTTATTATAGACTGTCCCTGATCGGTTACAAAGGCAAGGTCTTCGACTTCCCCGATCACTTCCCTCAGTTTCGAAAAGAACCAACGCATGGACAGATCATTCTCCCTGTCGACTATGCCGAATGCAATAGGGTAAATTTGAATGTTGGCGTCTTGACATGTAGCAATAATTAATTTGCCTTGATATTTAGTTTTCAGAGTTGTACCATCGACTAGAATTACGCGTCGCATTGCATTTTGAAAACCCCGAATACATTGTCCGAGAGCCATGAAGAAATACTTAAAATAATTATCGCTTCCCGTCTCAATAAAAAATGTCGTGTCAGGAGTTCTCCCCATGTTATGGCAATACCTGGCTAATTTAGCATAACTCTCCTCAACTGATCCCATTAAATCCTCCAACGCACATTCTTTGGCCTTCCAGGTTTTCTGGTAGTTCATGACCACTCCATACTCTTGATGGACGTCATTAATGATGTCCAAAGGTCTGTAGATAGTCCGTGGGTCCTGATACTTGTGCATTATCTGTCGACCAATAAACCATGCTCGAACTTGCCTGTGATCGTTTCGAAGATTTCTCACTTCGTAAGTATGTTCCCGTGAATATTTGTGAATTACGAAGCACTAATACGTGTCCATCTTAGTTGCTCTCAAGCGCCAATTGCAACTGCCTTGGACGTAGGCAACTGCCTTGTTTGGTTTCTTTACCTTGAACTCAAAGTTATATTTTAATGTCATTCGGTGCACAGCTTCCTGCAAATCCTTCTTGGTTTCAAACAGTTGCTTGACATACAAGTCCTCGTAATCGGGAGCCACACGGGAAGAATTGGAGGACGGTCCACTTGTTCCAACTTGTGAGCTCCCACCCGGCTCATGTTTCTGTTGGGATAAAGCAATCAAAATCTCATTTGTAAACTCGTTTATATTCTCATTGTCTACCGTTGACGGAATTCTGCTCGTAACAGTGACATCACGATCAGAAGCAACTGTCTCAGGAATAACCAGATCATCCGCAGGAACTATCTCTACTGTCTCCCAAAAATCTCGATCATTGTTATCCGTCTTATCTGAATCTTCACGTTCACCTTCGATAACATCATTCGTAATTACAGTCACACCAAGAACAGTCGGAGCCCGATACATTTTATTCAATTTTAATAGATAATTCAATTCAGCATCATTAGTAACGAATACCGGTGGTATCGAAATGGATGAATCCCCATAACCGTTGAATAAATATCTCAATTGCATATCGTATTGAGATTGATCGACATTCAGCGTATTTTGCAAATTGTGGTACATTTCTAAGTATGGTGTACTCTTTGTTATGGAAATTGCAATACAACCACAGATGTCACTCGTGCCACTAATTATTTTCATTCAATTCGAAATCACCGAAATAACAGACAGAGATTATCATATCTGCATGAGGAAATGGATTTAATCAACTTTATTTATTAATTATAAGAAAAAATAATGCATTACCAACAAAAATCAGTGCCAACAGTCGGCTGTGAAACAGCCAACAATCAAGTGACTGTTAACAGCCAAACTGCCGACTGTTTTTCTGTTTTCTGCATTAATTTTTTTCTTCTACGGTTCTAAAGAAAAAAATTATAGATCTGTTCAATTTTTTTTTGATACGTAAGATATGTTAAAAAAAATTATACTAACTATTACTATGTCGAAATAAATTTTCTCCATTCAAACGTATACTAATTTACTGAAAAAGAAATTAAATATGCGTAAATATATTTACCGATTTGAAGAAATTGATATGAAAAAAAATTTCGGTTTCAGCGTTTGAACGTTTTTTTAGATGTTGAGGTTCAAGCAGATAAAAGATGAGAGTTTTTTCTGTCTTGGAAGCTCATTTTGAAGTTTTATAAGTGAGGAAGTATTTGATTTTCAATTATTAACTAAAAGGATAGTAAAGTCTTTTCAACAATACATTATTTTGTAATTGTATAATACATTTAAGGACATCCTTGTCTTTTAACATTCAAGAGGCCAATGTGATAATATTCATGATTTTCAAAGTCAAAGTGGAATTTCCTCCCTTTGACTGGGTCAAATTTAAAAGTACCCCATATAGGATAGCATGTAGGATTCTCTCAGCCTCTTTATTTTATAACAATTAATTTTTTGAAATCAGTTCTATAACAAATATTCAGATCTCAATAATTCCAGACCAATTTCTAGTGCGCCAGATAACCGTACGACAGTATAAGAATAAGATACAACTCCTGTTTAGCCTTTGTCACTTTATCTGCACCGCCCGAACGCCACCGAATACAGGGAAAATACATGAAAATGACCCAAATAGAAAGACCATTTTTCCAAAATAGCCTTTGGCTAATTTTGATACCCAAAATATCCCTTTATAATATTACATAATAAGTTGATGAAAAATAGAAATATTTCAATTTGGTCCTTGAAAAATAAAATACTACATGAATTTTAAGATTACCAATTTATTTGATTTATTAGATTTATTTGATTTATGTTCGCTCTAAGTAGCACCCCATTTATTAGTATCAGAGCCATAGAGATCATGGAAATTAAAATAAGAAAAATAGATAATTATTGGTGTTTAGAAGAAGAAAAAGGTAGTTATATATTTTTAAAACCTATTCATAATAAATTAAAAATAATAACTTTGACAATAATTAAAGAACTTCCTAAAAAAATAATGAACAAATATTAGAAAAATTAATAATAGAAAGAATAAAAGATATTTATACATATGAAAAAATTATTAATATATATGAAGATAAAGAAAATAATTTATATTATAAAGAAAAATATGAGTACAATCGATAATACTCATCAAAAATTATATAAATTACTTTTAAAAGTGGATAAAATACAAGAAGAAATAGAAAATATAATGTTAATACCAGAAGGAATGAGAATACCAAATAATAGACAATTAACAAAACTAAAATGTGAAAGACTAAGATTTGAGAGCAAATATTTTACTATAGTTAAAGAAGAATTAGTAGATCCAGAAATAGTTGAGAGGAGATTTAGGAAAATAATAGATAAGAAAGAAGATAAAATATGCAAATTAACTTATGAGTTAAAAATAAGAAAAAATTAAGATGTCAATAAGTAAATATATGGAAGAATTAAAATCATTAATAAAAATGTTAATAAATGATGTACAAGAATTGAGAAATGAAGTAAAAGAAACAAGAAATGATATAAATATATTAAAAATTGATATTAGAGAATTAAAAGAAAATAATAAGAATAAAGATGAGAAAATAAATAAAAAAAAAACTTATAGAAAAAGAAATGACTCGAATAGGAAAGAAACATATAGAAAAAAATATATAGTAATAGAGTTAGGGAGCATGAATGATGAATTTAGAAAAATTATATTACCAAAGATATTAGAAGAAGAAGAAGAATTTAGAGAAAAATCACTAGGAAAATTAAAAATAAAAGAGAAAGAAGATAAAAATGAATGAAGAGTTAGATTTGCTAATAGAAAATTTTGATCAATTAAGCCTAACTGATATAAGTGAATACCAAGTTTTAATGAATACTGGAGGAGGACCTAATCCAGCAGGAACCTCTAAACAAGAACTACATGATACAGATGAAAGTTATGCACCCATATATAATAAACCATATAGACAATTTTATGATAAAGTAAGAGATAGACAACCACTTAAAAGAAATAAATATAAAGATAGGTTTGAATTAAATGATAATTATGATAAACCAATTAATTATGGAGGAACAAAACTAGATCTAAATTGTAAAATAGATACTAAAAAAACTTTATTAACTTGGGCAGATTCAATGATATTATTCTTTTTATATAATAAAGATGACACATGTAAAAGTACTGAAAGAATAATAAATTTCTTAATAGCATCCTTTGAAGGATATATTAGAAATTGGTGGGAAGGAATAAGCAATGATACAAAAACATTAATAAAAAGAAATATACAAACAGAAATAATAAAATCAGATAGACAAGGTATAAAAAAATTAGTAGAATATATTTCAGATGAATTTTTAGGAGAAAATTGGATAAGAAATGCAGAAAAAGAATCAATAAGAGAAAAAGATAATGCTAGAATAAAATTAATAAACTTAACAATATGTGATATGTGTAAAATTAAGGAATATACTTGTGAATTTAAAAATTACTATTATGTTCAATTTTATAGTAACGAAAATCAAGAAATATACCAAGACATGTATTATAATAAGTTACAAGGTTCATGGGAAATATATTTTAAAATAGAATTTGAAAAATATGTTAGAGATAATATTGGAATACCTAGAACTTTAGGTTCAAGAATAAAATTTTTATTTGAAAGACTTGCATATATATGTCAACAAAAACAATTAATGAAAAAATCAAAAAAATTAACTAAAATATGTTGTGAACATATGGAAATCCCTGTGCAATGGGGATGTAATCCTGAAAGAAAAGTTAATAAAAGAAAGTTTAAAAATAAAAAGTTTAAAAAATTTAGAAATTTTAATAAAAAATATATAAAACCTAGAAGAATGTATTATAAAAATATATATGTAAATGTTGAAATTGTGGAGAAATATGTCATATAAGTCATAATTGTGATAAAAAGAAAGTTAGAATATTACAAAAAGAATATTAGGAAATAAAAGAGGAATTAAGTGAAATATTATATATTGAAGAATACTATAATCAAGAAGTATATATAAGTGAAACAGAAGAGGATGAATCAGGATCTGAATAAAGAGATTGAAGAAATAGAAAGTAATAATATAAATATACAAGAATATGAAGGAATAGAAGGATATGGATTAAAAGTTACTTTTGATAATAACAAATTTAGAAAATTACAAAAATTATCTTTAGATTTAAAAATGGGAAAATGGGAAGCTTCATAGAGATGATATTATGCAACCAAGTGATCAAATTATAACTATAGAATATAAAGTTTTATACACATTTACAAATTCTAATTTTGGGAATATTTATTCCAATAAATCATATATTGAAGTTCATAAAGAATGTAAAAATATTAGTAAAATATTAGAACCAACTAAGCAAATAAGTTTAATTCCAAAAGAATATGAATTTAGTATAGTAAAAAATAAACCTGAAATAACAGAATTAAATAAAGGAGAATGTTCTAATAACATAACATTTAAGGATGGAAAATTAATTAAAAGATCAAAAAGTTTTAAAATACCTAATAAAAACCAGTTAGAAGAAATCAACAAAATAAAAGAAGTAAAATTATATAAAAATGCTGGAAACATAAAAATAGAAGGAGAATATTATAATGGAAACAAAGGAATAGTAATTCATAAAACTGAACCATATAAGTATGTAAATTTTGATGGACAAGTCCATATAACAGATTTAGAAGTTAAGGTACCAATAAAAATAGGAGGAATAGATATTTTAGTAACATGTTACATAGATAAAAATATAGGTATAAATCCCCATATACTTTTAGGAATGAGTTTTCTAAATGGATTAGAAGATTATAGTATAAAAAGAGAAGGATTATATATTGTTCATAATGGACAAACTACATTATGTAAAAAGAATTAGATGAATAATCAGATAAATTTTTCATTAGCTGTGTATATACAAATTACTATTGTAGAAACAAATATAACAATTTGTACTTTAATAGATACATGAAGTGATATAACAATATTTAAAAGTTTTTTAATAAAATCATGGAATAATAATAGTAATATAAAAATAACTGATGTTACAGGTGAAAGTACTCAAATAATAAATAGTGCTGTTAAAGTTAATATAATTCTTGGAAGTAAACAAGTAACAATAAATAAAGTTTATAAATAAGATAAATTAGAATGTGATATATTATTAGGAAATGATTTCATACAACAATTTCAATATTATAAACAAAATAATTATATGATAATATTACAAATACCATGTGGACACTTATTAAAAATTCCTAGAGAATTTAAACCTTATAGAGTTCAGCCAGTCTAGTATGGTGATAAATGAGAGAAAAAACCAATTCTTAATAATGAAATAAAAAATAAAATATTATATAAAAAGGTTTTAAAAACATGAATAGAAATGAATATAGAAAAAATCATTGAACAATTAGAAAAAGTTTATGGAGAAAATTCATCATTATTGTGGAAACCATATCACCCAAAAGCCAAAATAGAATTAACAGAAAATGTTATAATAAGAGTAAGACCAATGATGTATACAATAGAAAATATACAAGAATTTAAAAATCAGATAAAAGAATTGTTAGAACAAAAACTTATTAGACATAGTAATGGACCTCATAGTAGTCCAGCCTTTATGGTTATGAAACACTCTAAACAAGTTAGAGGAAAAGCTAGAATTATTATAAATTATAAAGAATTAAACAAATATACTAAATTTGATGGTTATTTTCTACCAAATAAAGAAGTACTAATAAATCTTGCAAGAGGAAAACAATATTATTCTAAATTTAATTGTAAATCAGGATTCTAGCAAGTAAAAATGGAAGAAGATAGTATACAATATACTGCATTTAGCACACCTCAAGAAAAATATGCATGGTTAGTTATGTCATTTGGTTTGAAAAATGCACTACAAATGTACCAAAGAAAGATGGATAATATATTTAAAAAGTTTAATGAATTTCTAATAGTTTATATTGATGATATATTAATATGTTCTAATAGAAAAGAAGAGCATAGAAATCATTTAATCAAATTTATTAATGAATGTAAAAAAGAAGGAATTGTACTATCTAAAAAGAAATCTATAATAGAAAAATAAGAGATAGACTTTCTTGGATTATCAATAGATAAAAGAGAGATAAAATTACAGAGTCATTTATCCAAAAAGATAGAAAATTTTCTAGATAAATTAGAATCTAAAGAACAAATTCAAAAATTTTTAGGATGTTTAAACTATGCAGAAGGTTTAATTGAAAATCTTTTTAAGAAAAGACATAAAATCCAAATTTTACTTAAAAAACAAATACTAATGGATGGAATGAAGAACATACAGTAATAGTTAAATCATTAAAAGAAAAATGTAAAAATTTACCAAAATTAAGGTTATCAGATAAAAAAGATAATTTGATTGTTAATACTGATACCTCAAATAAATATTGGGCAGCAATATTAAAAACAGATCTAAATGAAATTTGTAGATATTCAAGTGGAACCTTTAGCCAAGTAGAAATAAATTATACTACTCATGAAAAAGAATTACTAGCAATTATTAAAGGAATAAAAAAGTTCTCATTGTTTTTATTATCCAAGAATTTATTGTTGAAACTGATAATTCTCAAGTTGCAAAGTTAGTCAGGAATAAATTACCATCAGAACCTCAATACAGAAGACTCCATAAATGACAAGTTTATTTAGCATTTTATAATTTTGATATAGTTCATATTAAAGAAGTTAATAATTTTCTTGCAGATTTTCTAAACAGAAACATAGAATTTGCTGATGGATAAAGCTAAAACCATGGAGTTATACCAATCCATTCTACATATGCAAGAAAGGACAAATTTTTTTAAAGAAGAATCTGAACATATAAGTTCTGGAACAACCCAGATCTCAAAGATGTTCAACTCAAATATGAAAATATTGTTGAATATCACTACTGAACATCATAAATATGCCATTGAACTCAAAAATCAAGTTGATGCAATTGCAGCACAACTAAAAAATAAACTGTTTGAAACAGATATACCAAAGAGCTCAAAAAATGAGTTTTCCAAATCAATACCAAATAGGGATAGCTGGAAGCAGCAGTGGACCCAGACGTGACAACATACCAACTGATAATAAAGGAGATTCCATTTCTGTATCATCAACCAAGAAAGTTATGATACATGGAGATAAAAGAGATACCAAAATAATTAGCATCATAGACCAAGAAGATAAAATCTCTTTAGATCCAAACGAAGAAAAATATGTCGAGATAGTCAAAATCGCTCATGAAATAAAAATAAGTGATTCATATTTCATTTCTCCGAGAAATAATGTTTATCCCCAGAATAACAGCCATGGAAGGAGGTGACCCTTCATTCATAAAAATCAAGACAAACTATGGATTCATGGATTTGATTTATCCAGGAAAAGATTTTATTGAAATTTCAAAGTTTGATGACACATTCATTAAGGAAGTATCCAGATTTGCCAAGAGAAGAAAGATATTTTTAAAATTCTATTTAATCAGTCCAGAATATAATGAAGTTGTTTACTATCCAGTTGAACACATAATCTCAATTGGATATGTTGCAGCTAATTTCCAAATTGACGTTACAGAAAATAATAGAAAAGTCCCAACAGTGACAAAATCATGGATCAGACATAGAAGAGCACTTGGAATTAAAGTCATATACAATATTGCCAAAAATTTGTTTGATAAAAAAATTTCGTACTTATGCCAATATGAAAATTGGATGCTGGTATCCAATGGAGGATATGCAAAATTAGAAATTTTAAAGGACTATATTACAAGATTTGATATACATCAATTTTCAGGATATCCTACCAC
>NC_036238.1:18150976-18219063 GCF_002742605.1 Olea europaea var. sylvestris
GAATGTTAGAAGAAATAAAGAGTATTATATCTCAATTAAAAAAATACAAATTTAGCATTTGAAAAATATGGTATTTTATTGAGAAAATATGATATATAAGTTATGAATTATTCTTATTTATTAGATTATAGAATGATTTTATACTCAAATATTCAAAATAAAGTAAATAGAAGATAAAATGCTCAAAAGATTATGATATATGTTGCAATATAAAAAGAATTATATCAGTAAAAGTAATATAGACATTTTCATAAAAAGGAATAATGATGCTCAAAAGATTAAGATATATATGGTAATATAGAAAGAATCATTTCTACATTTAAAAAAAGAAAAAAAAAAAAAAGGAAAAAACGCGCTCCATTATTTATTCGCCGTTCGACAAGCATTCTCTTCTAATGGAAGACAACAATGCTCCTGCCACGGCCACCGCAGCCACGGAAACGAAGCCTTTCCAATCGAAAAGTTGGGCCGACGTAGCTGATGAGCCCGATCCGGAGCAAGAGGAAGCCGAGACCTCGAATGAGAAATCCGACGTTCAGTTGGATTCACTTGCCATCGACGAGTCCAAGAGAGTCAACAGTAACCTCACCGATCCTGATGATTCCAGAATTGAAGCTGTATGATCTCTCTTTTACTGTGCAATGATTATAAACATATTTATATAATTGTGCATCTGATTTCTGGGTTATTCTTAACTTTTTTTCTGAAATTAAAGGTTTTGAGTATGATTTCGACTATTTGCGATCTGTTAGGTTACAGTTTTATAAAGATTGGTATTTTGAGTTGATTTCTGAATTTATTCTTTAGTATAATATTGCTAGGGATCTAACTTTTTGAGGTTTTTGGTTCAATATTGATGTAATTGTGCATTTTCTTGGAATTAGGTTGTAAGCTATTAAACCCTAATACCAAGATCTTGGAATTCCTTGATTTTCACTTATAAGTTAATTGATCAAGAAACATACCTTCATCCATGATAATTGATTGAAGATTTAGACTTACAAAATAAGAGAAACAAGAAAACCAAAAAAATGTTCTCTCTCTTTACCTCTCTCTAATTGAATATAGTTAATTTGATGGGTTTCATCTCTAATTGAATATAGTTAATTTGATGGGTTTCATTCACGTTTATAGGCAGTTTCTTATGGCCACAAAACTATCCAATTTCCATCAAAGTGGACAGTTATAAATGGGGTTGGATTTAAGAAATATTGACCACTTTAATTAATTCTTTAATAATGTTACATGGGCCACAATTAATTGGTTTTAAGTAGGTTTCTTGTTAATAAAATTGCAAAGCATTTCATTTTTTTTTAAATTTCTTATTCTGACAATAATTAATTGAAGTTTTCATCTACATCTCCATACGTTAAAGGTTTAATTCGGCTCTAGGTTTACATTTTTCAGAAACTGTACTAACCTTTTTGGTTCTCCTGCAGTTCACTGTTGACTGTCAGTTAATTTTCATAGACCCTTTGTGGTATGCTCATTTGGGGTATTGATATTTAAAATGTAGGTAACATCTGGTGACACTCCATATACATCAGCTAAGAGATTTGAGGATTTAAATCTGTCGCCTGAATTATTGAAGGGTCTGTATATTGAGATGAAGTTTGAGAGGCCTAGTAAGATTCAGACTATTAGTTTGCCAATGATTCTAACTCCTCCGTACAAGAATTTGATAGCTCAGGCTCACAATGGCTCTGGGAAGACCACATGTTTTGTGCTTGGTATGTTGAGCCGTGTCAATCCAAAACTCGAGGCTCCCCAGGCACTTTGTATCTGCCCCACCAGAGAACTGGCCATTCAGGTTTGTCGATTGTCATTTTTGGTAATAATCTTACATTTGCGGTTATTTATATTTGATATTCGAACCACTGGAAGTAGTCATTTCTTGGTATGCCATTCTAGTTATATCTATTTAAGTTGATAGCAAACTGATAGTCACGGGCAAAAATTGCTGTTTAGTCTTGAGGGTTTCTATCAGAATTTGAGTGTCTATGTAAATTCAAAGAGTATGATGGGCAGTTACAAATTTCAATTCCATCAAAGGTTGTAAACTTTAGTCACATTGTATCGTTTTATTAAATAGGGTGCATGCATTCTGGTTGCTGTGTGAAGCTTTATTATGAATGTAACTAGTTAGTTTTCTTAGTCTGATTATGAAACTGAATGAATCTTGCAGAATATGGAAGTGCTCCTCAAAATGGGGAAATACACTGGGATAACTTCGGAATTAGCAATACCAGCAGATTCTGCAAACTACATTTCAATTCATAAGAGACCACCCATTACCGCACAAGTAATTATTGGCACCCCTGGTACAATAAGTAAGTGGGTAATAGCAAAGAAACTGGGTGTGAGTCAAATGAAGATTCTTGTTTTTGATGAGGCAGATCACATGTTGGCTGAGGTAATTAACGTTTCCTTCTGGGGATAAATTTACTTCCACCTATATGTACGATTACTTAATTTCTTCTGTTTGCTGCTTTGTTGGTAGGCTTTTCAGTTACATCTTTAAGCTGCTGCTTGCTCTTGTTCATCATCTCTTACAGACCTTTTGATTCTTTTGACTCTAATTTTATATCAATGTGCAAGATACTTGCTTGGTGGAGTTGAAATTTTTTTATTGTTGATTAGCACCAACATATGCTTGCAAGATCCTCTCCTTACACATTGTTCTTGATTGCTTTGAGAAACGGTAGGTTGAAAATTAATATGTCAGCTATCATTTTGTAGAAAGAAAAAAAAGAAAGCCAGAAGACGAACTTAATTTGATTGCATTAAGGTCCTCATTTTTCTTCATATTTGATCCTTGGAAGATCTAAGTCTCTCCTGCAGTTTCTTTCCTTCTTTATTTTATATTTTTCCTTTTAAATCTGAATTGTATTGTATTATTGACTTGACCGTATTGAGTTTCATCTTTGGATGGTCAGAGGATTTATTATCCTGTTAACATTGAAGATTTTCTATGTTAAACTCTAAATTTGGTGTACTATATCACAATGCTTGCTGTATCATGGCACATGGAATTTTCCCTGTGATAACATGCAGTGGGAGGATTATGACAAACAAGAAGCTATGTCTTATGTCTGTTAGGCAGAGGATTATGACTTCAGCATTTTATACTTTGCTTAAAATTACTATATACTCGATACCTATCTAAGTTATGTACTCCAGTTAGTTGAATATGTTACTTTCTTATGGTTGAGGAATAGATTGCTGTCTATAGAAGATCTTTATTATTCTTGATTTTACTGATTGGGTGATTTTTTGGTATATGTAGAGTGGCTTTCAAGATGAGTCAGTGAGGATAATGAAGGCAATTCAAAAAGGCAGTTCCAATTGCCAGGTTGGCTAATTTTACTGCATATTTTTTTAACTGTTTCTATGATGAAATGTGCTACAATCTCCTGCTTTTATGTTCATTGCTTCTGAACGAGTATTGTCTACTTCTTGATGACATGATCATTGATGAAAAGATCAGCTCTTTTTTGTTCTGCCTCCTCCAGTATTAACTTCTTTGAATTGCAATAATAACTTTGTTCAGATACAATGCTGTCTGCATTGAGACCACCTACTGTAGATATCATAATATATTTGTGTCAGTCGTGTACAGCTGAACTGGAATTAACAACTTGCCTATCTCGAGCTTATTACAAGCTTCTATCTGGTGGCTTTACCATTACGAATGTCCGGCTAAAAGCATAAAAGGAAGAATTTCAATATATAGTACTTGAAAGTATATTCTGGCTTTTTATTGACGTCTTCACATATGTCCTTTGTGGATTGTGTATTTGACCTTGTTTCTGTTACCGGCAATTGTCACCAGGTGCTCCTGTTTTCTGCAACATTTGATGATGCTGTTAGGGCCTTCGTCACTAAAATTGTGAAGGAGATATTTGTTAGAGACTATAACCAAATGTTTGTTAAAAAGGAAGAACTATCTTTGGAGTCTGTCAAACAATATAAAGTGCAGTGTCCGGATGAGCTTTCAAAGATCATGGTCATTAAAGACAAAATATTTGAAATAGGAGAGAAGGTAGGGCAGACAATCATATTTGTCCGCTCAAGGAACAGTGCATCTATGTTGCACCAAGCTTTAGTCAAGTATGGATATGAGGTTACTACCATTCAAGGGGCTTTGAAGCAAGAAGATAGGGACAGAATAATAAAAGAGTTCAAGGAAGGTTTGACTCAAGTTCTTATATCTACTGATCTTCTTGCTAGGGGTTTTGATCAATCACAGGTGACTATCTCTTCTACTGTTATTCCTAATTTTTAATTGTACGATTTCCTATCTTGTAACGTGAAGTTGTAGAAGATGCCTATTTATTTCTCCAGGTCAATTTGGTTGTCAATTTTAATCTCCCTGTGAGGTATGACAATCCTTCTGAACCTGATTATGAGGTATACTTACATCGGGTTGGTAGAGCTGGGCGCTTTGGCCGCAAAGGTTACTTCTCTTTCTTATTTTTTTTAGTGCTTACTTTGTTCCCATTTTTCCATCGCACGCTTTTTGATAACATTTAGTGAATTCAAATAGCTGGTGTGGAAGTTACTGCATTTAGAATTTTCTCCCATAGTGCTTGCTTTGTTCCCATTTCTTCCTTCTAATTGGAGGTTATGATTTTTCTTGTCCGAATATGCTCGTTTGGTAAAGCCTTTTTCCCCCCAGATTTTGAGCTGTTCAAACTTAATTTTTAAACATTTTATTGGATCCACAACTTTTATCCACTTTTTAACCACTCATCTCATGTGACAACTAGCTTATAATCTCAAAAAGCTCGTCAAACGGGGGCTAAATAATTTCTTGAATCTATTACTTCCTTGGCTTGGTGAAACCCTTTGATTCTATGTTCAAACTTCGAACCTCCTGTTTAAATATGCAACATAGTAATCTTCAATTCATCATATATGCAAAAAACAGCCCGTGATGGTTCAGCAATTCGTCATGTAATGTATGTAGAGTTCTTCCTGAAGAAGGGGATTCGTTGCTGCCTGGTTGTATATAGACTCTTTTTCTGTGCAAATTCTGCAGTATGACACTCTTTTTGTAATTTAACAGGTGCTGTATTTAACTTGCTCTGTGATGATAGAGATAATATGATCATGGACAAGATTGAGCAAAACTTCAACACTCAAATAACTGAGGTGAAATCTTTGTACTCTTCTTGGGCAGAGTTCAGCCTGTGTTCTCTGTTTAATATTCTAATTTTTCACTTAATATACCGTAAAATAGATTTTTTTTAGTAGATTGTTTTACGATTGTTTGTCGATTTTTTTAAAGAATGAATTTAGGACTAGTTTTGAGGGTAATTTTCTGAACCACAATATATTACCAACTTTATGTGATGCAGTTGGGCTCGTGGAAAAGCAACGAGGATTTTGAGAATGCTCTCAAGAAAGCAGGGTTGCTCTGAATGTTGGATGTGAATTGTGGGATGCCATGTATCGATAACGTTATCTGTTTTCAGTTGGATTATTTTTCTTCAAGCTAGAAGTAGAGGCGGATGCATTTCTGTGCTTGCAGTATTCGAGAAACTACACTGAACAACACTTTTGTTACATCGCGGATTTTTGGCAATGAGTTCAGTGGATTAAAATAGTGAAATCTATATGGTTTTGGCTTCCTTTCTTCCTGGTTTTTAGTTGGTGGTCTTCATTATGTACCATTATGAAATATCGATGTATCATTCAAACGGCTTTCTTTAGTTTTAGTGATTGTTTGATAGGGATTTTGTTAATTGATTTTTTGACTGTTAGAGATAAAGTGGGTTCTATTTGTGAGAGAAGAATTCAAAAATAACGGTTGAAATAGTGAAATAACGGTCAAAAAATTGATTTTAATTGGATTAAAATTCGGACCAAACATGCTCTTAATTTTGAAGCAGACAAAAATTAATTCTGCTCCAGTTCTGATCATCAGAAAAATTTGGGGTGAGGGGAGGGGTGGCGTGGGGTGGAGTCGCAGATTTCAATTTGAGAGTTGACTCTAATCCAATTAGATTAATGTGTAGAAACTAATATTTTCAGGACCAATATTAGTAGATTAGTAAACCAGTAATTGAAGGTTTGGATGTGGCAATACTCTATATATAATGCTACAACTGAGGTTTCTTTCCATTTCTTGGTAAAAATGAGTGATGGTAATAAATTATTTCTTTATACTTCCAAAAAAATCGTACTTTCCAATTTCTACCCATGAAAATTCTGTCGCTATAGTATGGTAAGGATTTGACCGTAAATTTAAAAAGTTGCCTGCATACATTTTGTCTAATTCGATAGTATTATTTATTAAAATTGGAGGAAAGTCAGTCGCAATAATTTTGTCACATACAAATACCAAAAAACAGAAGTTTCATAATATATCGTTGGAGCCCTAAAATTTCTTAATAAACTGCTCAATTAAATAAATAGGCATATAGAAAGTTCGATGCCCTTTAAAAAAAGAAAAAAAACCTTCATGGTTTGCACGTTCCAAGCTAGTGGTGGCTTAGTGGTCTTCCACACAGTATTTGATCATAATTTCTTCTCTTCTATATATATTTATCATACTTTCTCCAGGCAGTACTCTTCATCTTCCAATAAATTCAAATTTGTGGGTGTTTTTTGGGTGAGAGAAATGGAAAGAACAAGTATTTTGTTGATTATTGCAGCAGCTTCATTTTTATTTATGTTCAATGGTGTGGCTGATGCTTTGAAAAAGGATTCTGAGGTATTTCAAGTTGGTGGCAAAGTCCTTTGCCAAGACTGCACTGAGGGATGGAATGAATGGGTTACTGGTGCCAAACCTATCAAAGGTATTTCTCTCTCCTTCAAATCGACCTATATACATAATAGGCACGTGCATGGACATGTCAATGACATTCTAAATAAATAAATTCGTCTTTTATCTTCAAAAGCTTAAATTTTTGGATGAGACACAACAAAATTTTCAAGGAGAGAGATGATAGGTATTGAAAAAATTTAGAACTTAGCTCCTTGTACATATAAAATGTACAGAATACATTACAAATGATGAGGTGACAACATTGCATTGGTTAGTTTAAATTTTTCCTTTTTTTTTTTCTGGGCCAACATCCAATTAAATCTTGCCAGCTGGCAATCTGTCAAAAAATTGTTAACCATTTCTATACATGTAGCATGATTCAATAGTTTATATGACCATGCAGGTTGCAAGGTATCTGTAACATGTCTAGATGACAGGAGCAGAATTGTGCATTATGCAAGTGACTTAACAGATGATGCTGGGAATTTTGAGATTTCTGTGACAAAATACACCAATGGGGTGAAGGAGCTCAAACCCCAAAATTGCTTTTTAAGGCTAGTGTCATCGCCGGATCCTGTGTGCAACATTGCCACCGACTCTGCCGGCGGGAAGACCGGCGTGAAGCTCCACCACCCAACCGTTGTGTACCGGGACATTGTCAAGTATGTGCTTGGCCCATTCTACTACTCCACTCCCATGTGTGATGAACCTGATACTAGTATTATTGATTCTGATGATGGAAAAGAAAGCAACTACTAAAGTCTCGTCTTTATTGTACCGAAAAACAGTGGAATAGTTCGACCAAAAGTCCATCAGTTGCACGTACACTTCTTGTTTGTTCAATTTGCACTTCTCTTGTGTTGATTAAATGATACAATGAAGAATCTTTAATTATTGGATCATGTTCACTTCAACATGTTCTTTATGTAATTCTTTGTGGTTTCAGATGTTAATTGAAGATATTCACAGGTTTCTTGAAGAAGTTGGCAGAAATGAGAATTTTAAGGTAGATAAGATTTAAAAATAAAAAAATAAAAAATGAGAATATATATCAACAAGTAGAAGTCGCCGGCATCGCCTAATTGTGGGCCAACTCATACTAACCTCGTTGTTATCATTTTTTTTATTTATTTAATTGAGAAAAGCAAATTTACGTATCTTAGACTTTCAATGCTACGCATAGAAAAATCGGAATTTTGGGTCGGAACAACTCAATTCTGGACTATGCAGCTCATGAACAACTCAATTAAATATGTACGAACATATGCAGGAGAGGGGCCGGGAGCGGGATCACAGTGAATTCTCTTAAAGAAAAAGTTTTGTCCATCAAACATATCGAGGCGATCTTTTCTTGTAAACAGTATCGTACCCAGGCTCCCTTGCCTTATTTATGCTGACTACAACCTAATTCATCATCTATAATCAAACTCACTAAAAATTATATAAAAAAAAAAATGTTTTAGTATGGAAGAATCCCATTTGTCTTTCCTACGCGCAATCGTGAGAACGAACTCAATAACTTGGACGATATACGATCAAAATGCCTTAATGATTGTGTATACCCACGATACGATCTACTCCTCATGAGCTCTGCTCTTAAAGAAGATGAAGATGAACAACCCCTTTCACTCTCCCTTTCTATATTAACGACAACATAAAACTGATCCATGGACAAAGATCTATTCAATCCCATTATTAAACCCCTCGATGGCAACGACAAAGTTGATGGTGATCTCCTTTCCATTGGCAATACCAGTGAATAACAATGGCGAAGAAGAGCAGAAGGTTGCACCGCAGATGAAGAACCGTTCTCTATTGTACTTGTATTTTCATGAACATGATAATTTCCAGAAGAAATCCTATTATTTCTGGTGGTATTTTCTATGGCCGGCAATGGCACTGCAGTAGCAGTTTTATCATCATCTTCTTCTTTTTCTTCAGCAACAATGGTGGATCGACAAAGAGGGCAATTTACATGCGCCATAAGCCATTGATCTATGCATGGCAAATGAAATGCATGCTTACAATTAGGAAGCAAACGCACCATATCTTCATCTTCCATATCGCCTAAACAAACGGCGCATTCACTCTGATCCAAATTCTGTTTTCTTAGAGATGAGTAAGCCATAACTGGGATTGTTTCGAGGACTTTCTCCTCCACGCCGGTCGGACGGGCTTCACAGACAGGTGGCGCGGCGGCAGTGGTGGTGGTTCCTTGCCGCCTCAGGCAGTATCTAACCAAGACGAAGTGGTAGACTATTATGGCTAGGGATGTTGCAATTATTCCTAGCAAGGAAATCATCAATGGAGTAAAAAAAGTGCCTGTCGATGCCGCCGGTGGTGCATTCAAGCTCTCCATGGATCATACTATGAATTTTGGATGGGATTTTTGGCTTGGAATGACAAAAGAATTTGGGAGAATGAAAGAAAAGAAGTATTATGTTGTCTCGTTTTCTAATGTGCTGAGTGATCCCATTAGGTTGCCTAACGTATATATATAAATAAATAAACTACGTATATATATTAAGTTTCTAAAAATTTTGATATATATATATTTGGTAGGAATTACACAAAATCTTGTTCTAAATTATGTTATCAAACAAGAAAAGTTTCGATGAGACGACTTATACGTACATGTGATAGGATTGTCCATTCAAATTACGATACCTTATTGTTTTCTGTCTTATCATCTCGAACGTCAAAGTATCGCGATTTAAGTGGATCGAGATTTGATGTGCAATGATTTGAATGAACAGTTCTACCATGTGTACATATACTAACATCCTATCGAAAAAATTTTTAGCTAGACATAATAAGTGTATTTTTAGTGCGTTGTAATTTGACAAGCATTCTTATTGCTCTCTCCACGTCCTCGATATGCTAGACGAATATTCAAATTACACGTGTAATTATTATGTCGTGTACATCCTAGAAAATTTCTCTATTGTATGTGTGGTCGTGATTAAATTAACTGAAAGTATATAGTGACCAAGGTTTGTGCAATCAAAAAAATTGGGTTTTTAAATTAGGGTGACGAAGAGATTGACAGTTGTGAAGAATGGGGTTGGAATAAGCTTAAAAGGCTGAAAAGAGTGGTGAAAATTGCAAGTGGTGGGCGGTGTTATAGAGAGAAACTGCGTCAGCGTGTGGTTATATTTATTTCCATATTCAATTGCGGCCAATGTTTGGACACACGTAAGGTATCAATGGACTTTTCCTCTGAGGTCGGTTGATGCCGTTGGATACAAAATAATATTATTATTTCATTTGTTTAGCTTCTCATCTTTTATTAAATCTTTATTTCGAGTTTCTATTATTATATTCCAAAAGAACTTTTGTTTTTCACGATCTGGTCTGGTCTGGTCTGGTCTGGTTTGTACGAATTTATCGTGTATTTTTATCATCAACTAAGATTTTGATTGATTTTAAAATACTATAAATTCTAATGAATTTCATGAATTTGAATAGATTTTTACAAATTTTATAAGAATCTCATCAAATAGAGTGAAATTTCAAAAGATTTGGTTATGCGTATTTTTAAACTTGAAATCCATTCAAATATTTTGAAATTCTACTATTAATGAAATTTTCATAAATTCACTAGTTATTAAGAATACCTAAATTTTAAAGATTTATTGAATTTCATTAAAATCTCAATTGGAGAAACCTAAATTTTAATGGATTTAAATTTTAGCCCTGTTTGAGCCTCATTTTTTCTTATTCTTTTTTATTATTTTTTATAAAATGTTCATTTTCAACCACATATTCCTCATTAAAATAATATTACACGTATTTTTTTTATTTTTTAACCATACATTTTTCATCAATTTACTATTTCATAATACATTACAATAAGCCCTTGTTTGACCCCATTTTTCGGTAATGAAAATGAGAGAAATAGAATTTTTTTTTTAAAATGAGAGGTTGAAAAAGAAGGAAAAAGTTTTCGATTTATGTGTAATATTATTTTATGAAAGATTCTGTGGTTGAAAATATGAGAAAGAAAAATAGAATATAATGAAATGTAATTTAATGGGGGCCAAATAGAGGCTAAATTAATGTGGTCAAAGAGGGCTTTAATGAATTTCATTAATATTCATTAAAATTTCAATTGAGAACACCTAAATTTAGAATAATTTCTAAAATTCATCACAATTTTAATTGAAAACACACCTTAATTTAATCTATCTTGTCTGTTATAAATCAATATCTAACCACTAAAAAAAAATTAACATGCTTTTAATTATGGTAACAAAAATCCAACTTCAATAAAAATGGCATGTCTCGTCTTATGTCACATGTTACGCCCCTATCTGAAACACTTCGAAAAGTCTACCACCGTGTCTTACGAGGTGTGCGACGCCCATCCGAAGTGGTTCCGAAGTGGATCCACCATCTGCTAACACACTGCAAAACACAGACAATCTACTGAACTGACCGAGGCGCCCTCTCCCCTGAAGCCGAAGCGCAGTTTAAGCCGAAGTTCTCTACTAGAGGATCTATCGCCAATTTTAGAAAGAGATCTATTTCAAGATCCTTTCGGCCCCCAAGATTCAATTGATTTGACGTTTCCATGAGCCTAGTTGATGTGACGTATCAACTTTATGTCAACTCGACTCGGGAGAAGTAATGATATGATCCAGGAGTCGAGCCCGACGAGGGCAAGTGCGAGACGAGACCCGTTGATAGTTGATGGTAGACCAATGATGCGATCAAGGGCAAAGCAAGTGAAACAAGCGATGGGATTGCTCGTTCGAGAAACCATTGATGGAATCATGTTCGGGACTCAAAATGGAGCAACTTTCATGTTCGGGTCGAAGGCCGAATTGACTTGGATCAATTTGTTATCAAGCGATGAAAGCGGAGGCAGAAAACAACACCATGTGGCCGCACAGGCAAAACTCCATGCGGCCGCACACATGCATATCGAAAATAAAAATTGACTTTCTTGATTAACCATGCGACCGCAAGAATTTAAACCATGCGGACGCACAAGCTAAAAAAATTGGCGGATTTTCTATTTTTGGCCGAATTTTTTAGTTTCGATAGAATTCTTATGAAATCAAATTATTACCATAATTTGATGATTTTGGACGTTTTTATTCATTAGTATAAATAGGAGTTTACTTTTCATTGTAACAACTTTTGAACTTTTGACTTTTAAATTAATATTATAGAGAGAGAAATTTATTCTTTCAATTTATTGTTCTTCTTGAACAATCTTGGAACTTATCAAGAATCAACTTCTTGTGGTGTTCTAATCAATCGGATTGTGGGTTCTTTCAATTGTAATTCAAGGGGTTTTAGGTTCTTCGCTAATCTAGGGTTTCTTGGTTCAATTCTTGGGGTTCAAGATCCAGAATCGGGTTAGTATTGACGTTCTTGGATTCCACATCAATCTCGTTGTGGGTTTCGTAGTTTCCATTGTTACGGAGTTCGCATCAGTTGGTATCAGAGCTTTGGCTCCAATTTAATCAGGTTATATCCTTTGTTTTCTAATTTTTTTCAATTTCTTGTGTTTTTGTGTCCAAAAGGTTTTCTTGATCCTTTGATCCAAAAATTTCATAAAAAAATCTTCAAATTTCGTTTCTAGGCTCAATTTTTGCCCAAATCAGTTTTCATTTTTTTTGTTGGTTTTGTTATTGATTTTCGGATCTAAAAAAAAAATTACTGTTCATCTGTGCGGTACTGTTCATCCGTACAGTAAAAAAAATGAATATAGGTCCGTTTGGTATTACTTTTGAAAAGTCAAGATGAACTTTTGAAACTCAAAAAATGCTTTTAGATTCGTTTGGCTAATTTTAAGCAAGTGTTTTTTCTAGTTAGAAAATTTTTAGAGGAAGGTAATCTAATATAACTTCATCTTAAAGTATTTTCGGAATAAGTAGCTCTTTTAAAAATTAATTTTTAAATAAAAATTAAAGTAGTTTTTGTTTTTCAGAAGTTTTTCTACAAAAATGCAAAAATAATAACAAAAATCATGCCAAATCGACCCTAAATATAGGACCAAAAGCAAAAAATGAAAAGTACGTAAAAAAAAATGACGTGGAGATGCCAATAGCATATCCATTGGAAGATGCTAAAATCCACCATTTTTTGCTTTTCTTTATCCAAAAGTCACCTCTCTCTTTCATTGCCCTCGTGACTAGCAACTTCTTTATAACAAACCAAACCAAACTAAACTTCCTTATCAAAACCATTGTTGCCGTATCTTTTATGTGAAGCTGCATATTTTGCTTGGCAACATGCCATCCGATCGTTATCGACAGTCCCAATTGCATGAATTGGAACACAAAATACTCAACAAACATTAGATCCAGCTACACCTTTCAATATGAGTCTCTAATCCCGTCTCAAGCAACTCCCTTGTAAGGATGGCAGGACATCGATCTCGACTTGGTGGTGCACAAAGTCTTTCTTGGTGCATGGATCATCAAATGTTAATAAAGGAATGACCATTTGAAAGGTGGTGGTAATTACTTAATTATATAGGGCAACTTCTATCCTTTGGCATTTTCACTTCCCTAGAGAGAGACTCTCTCTCAAGATTGCAACGCTTGTAGTATATTGGCAATAATAAAACACAGCTATCTTTTTTGTTTTAGGTATTCGACTTTTTGATTGATGATTGCTATAGTTCTTACATTCTTGTTCCTAGCACGTAATTTTGATACAAATTTATAAATGGTTAATAAATTCGATAAAAAATAAATAAAAATTCGACCACGCATTCAGAACTACTTATCTACAAACTTCCTTTATTTTGTTCAAAAACAAAAAATCTATCGAACCGTTATTTTTAAACACGACCTTGACACACAAGTTCAACTAGAACATCGGCAAATTGACTATTACTCGAGGCTAGATCAGAGCATTGAGAGGATTGTAAAAGCAGAGTTAACACCAAGTGCGCAACCGATATATGTTGGAGGCTTCAAAATTAGTACCTGTGGTGCCCGACCTCGGATCAAAAGGCTTCTTTCTTTTGTTCTTTCCTCATTTCCCTCTTCCAAAATCAATTTCTCAATTCTGCTGTATTTTCTCATCCTTTAATCACTAGAATAAATGGATGATTCGATGCTTCTAGGCCTGAAGTCAGGGCTATGAATTGTGAGAGTCAGAGCCGCCTTAAGCACTGGTTAGTATCAATGGATGCTGTGTCTAATTCTCCATGTTGCAGAGTGATAAAGGTCCAATGCACCAAACCTTGCCTTGGACATAATATTTTCCTTACAACTCTTCAATACTATCAAGGATTGCCTCTTCATTCTCAAAAGGGTATAGAAGAAAGAAATTTAAATACGAAAGCTTGTCTTTAAATTAAAAGGTTACGTCTTCTTTTAGTTTAGAAGGACGATGGTTATGTTGTTTTGAGTTTATAGACTTTTTCCTAAAAGTGCATCCCTTTGTCTAATGTTGCAGGGGGCACCCGCGGCGCGCAGACACCCCCCCAATATGGGGGGTGCCACTCAACCCCTGGACGCCCAGGGTTTGTTCAAGTGCCTTTTCCCTTTTTCATGTTTGGTATCCTTTCGTACTATATTCCAACATTTTCCTTATAGTTGTAAACCTTCATAAAAAACCACGGTTTTGGATGATGAATTCTTCCAAAGGCTATAAATAGGACATTTCATAAAGCAATTTTCACACACAAATTATTTACATAGGACCGGACCTGAGGCAAGACAAGCAAGGCCCTCGGCCCATGCCCAACATCAAAGGGGGCCCATAAATCTTCAAGATTTTTCGAGACCCAACAGCAAAGGATTAAACCATTAATCTCACTAACAAGCAAAAAGGTTCAAGCAAGTTCAGGAACAAGACTCAACCATGAAATCAGAGTGAAGGACAATCGTAAGGAAGAAAACAGAACCAGGGAATTTCCGAGGATATGGTGGAAGATTCAACAATACTTACATGCAAAGATGTCGAAATGTGTAGCAATTATGGACATTCTGCACCTGGAAATGGAGGAAATCCAGCTGCCTTTATTGTATTTGTATCACCACAGACAATTGCACGTGAAACTTGGTATTTCGATGGATCGTGCCACTCCGAATGTCAACAAATGATCACTTGAACTTTGGTAATGATTCTAGGCATATTGGGATAAAAGACAAGTCCTAGTCATAATTTATGTTGATCTAGATCTGCAGAACTCACCATTGCCATCGTTGAAAACTCCATCTTCCAGCTCAGTTGGTACAAGTCAAAGCAAGGACACCCATCACTTTGCCCCTTGTACACCGACACTCCCCTCACATGAGGGGAGAGGCCCACGCCCATTTAATGCGTGGGCCCCGTCCCCTATGTGAGGGGGCTGTACATCGAGCTATAAGGCTTGGTGTCCATGTAGCAGGGCCGATACTGAAAATCCATCCTGAACCAACACCCCTTGACCAAGAGCAACACGAAACAAATGATATAAAAACACTTGAAGGACTGGAAACCAACCTACCCACCGAAACTCTAGAGCAAAAACAAAAATCAATCCAAGTCTCTTGCCATCACATGGATACGAGATCAAAAAATGGGATCTTCATACCAAAACCTACTCTTTGAAGCCAAAAAATATCTCCATTCACCGAAAATGAAAGTTTAGAACCAACAACAGTTAGTGAAGCCTTGAAATCGGCTGAATGGATGAAAGATATACATAATGAATACCAAGCCCTCGTGAAAAACAAGAAATGGAGTTTAGTTCCATGCTCATCCGGTCTAAACATTTTTGGCAACAGATGAATTTTCAAAACTTAGTTTAATCCAAATGGAGGACATAAAGCAAGGTTAGCGGTAAAGTGTTTTCATCAAACCCCTGTTTTAGGCCTTTATGAGACATTCAGTTCAGTCGTAAAGGCACCACCCCCTATACCACTTATTCTTAATCTAGGTGTCTCAAAGAGGTTGGGCTATAAGACAATTGGATATAAACAATGCATTTTCGAAAGGTTTCTTCACAAGAAAATGTGTTTATGAGCCAACCTGAAGGTTCTTGTATGACTCAAAACAAGCTCCAAGAGTTTGGTATGATATGCTAAAGAGATATTTTGTTATTTGGGACTTCAAAAATTCAAGAGTTGATCCATCCTTGTTTATTTGTGTTAATCTATGTTGATGACATACTAATCTCCAGAAACGATCACAAACTAATCTATAAGTTCATCACGCATATGAAAAAGCACTTTGCTTTCATAGACTTAGGAGAAGTTCATTATTTCCTTGGTATTGAGGTGACTCAGGATGAATCAGGAGAGTAAGTGGATCTTTTTCTGTTTCAAGAGCAATTGGAGATGGCCATCTTATTCAAAATTACAGAAGAGAGCAAGTTTTTGATCCTCGCCTCAGATGTACATTGGGATAAGGTAATATATGAAACAATGTTGAGCTCATCGTAGTTATATCCACATTGTTGAAACAGTGATTCGATTAAGAGATAGGACGCTAAAAATGCTTTCCACTTTTTTTTGCATGTTAGAAATCAGGAAGCAATAGATGTAGTTCATCCTTTATACGTGGGCGTTGACAAGCCAGAATTATATTCTACTTGTAAAATGCTCATGGACTTGTCACAGTTGAGAGGATCTTCTGATGATATTAGTTATGGTGATCCTTCTAAGTTTCTTCATTTGGTGACTCATATGCTAGGAATAACTTAATATAGTAGAAGTATATGGCACCTGCAGCTGCAAGTGTATATTTTGGAAAGTTGCAATCAGGAATAGCGAGTGACATTGATTGACTTAAACTATTTACAAGAACAATTCTTGTATTCATTCTATTGGCCATTACATGCGCCAGCAGCAAGGTTCAAGAATCAGCATTCTTTTTATAAAGGAAGAGTGATATTATAGAATATCTTAATTAGACAACCTTAAATTTGACACAGAATACCTTATAATCAATAAAGAATAGGACATTGAAACATCATGTGCAATTACCAGGTAATGAATGATCCTTATGTTGATTGCTTATTCTTCTTCACAAGTTGTTCGATGTCTTGAATTAGCATAGTCATGTTGAGATAGGATGATCCACCTTCTTCGACTGACCTCTTTGCCATTTCTTTTAGCGCTTTTGCTTTTTCCCTTCTTTCACATCCTTTTTTTCCCTTATCCATTACCATGTCAATGGCAGCCTTAACCTCGTCCTTCATCACCTTTATCCCAGTCTCTTCTTGAGCGGTAAAGTCTACAGCAGCTTCAGCTCCAACTCTTACACCCGTGCCCAAAATTTGTACTACTAATTTTTCATTTAGAAATTGCTCGGCAAACAATGGCCAACTGATCATTGGCAGGCCAGCACATATACCTTCTAGAGTTGAATTCCAACCGCAGTGTGTTAAGAATCCTCCTACTGAAGAGTGGGATAAAATCAGTACTTGCGGCGCCCAACCTCGGATCAAAAGGCCTCTTTCCTTTATTCTTTCATCGAATCCATATTCCAAAATCCACTTCTCTATTTCTTCTGTTTTTTCTATGTTTATCACTAGAATAAACGGAGAGTTTGACGCTTCTAGGCCTAAAGCCAGCTCTATAAATTGTGAAGGCGTTAGACGGCTGAGGCTTCCAAGGCATGCGTAGATTACAGAATCCGGCTCGTGTGAGTCGAGCCACCTCAAGCACTGGTCTGTCTCAATAGAGGCCTTCTTCCCTCTTTCAGCTTTGTCTAAATTCTCCCTGTTGAAAAGTGAAAGTGGACCAATGCACCAAACCTTTCCCATTTTGATCTTCCGAAATTCATCAACATATCTTTGTTCCAAATCTTCGAAACTATTGACCACCACCCCATAAGATAGTGCTTCAGTTGCTCGTATATCTTCAAAAACATCGTGCGCGTCCACCGAGCGTGGGTTGAGCAATTCCGGCAGCTGGAACTTGGTAAACTCAATTCTATCAGGTAAACTAGGCACGACAAAAGGCTCCAACTCGGGCGCAGTTTCATGAACCTTGGAAATGTGCAATTTATTCATTATTAATTGTGTGAAGCAACTCATTCCATCAAAAATAATCCTCGGAATCTGAAGATTATTCGATAAATCGGCCGTCCAGGACAGATGCTTATCGCATATAATGCAACTAGGAGCTGGCTCAAGTCCTTTAAGCATCTGTTCCAATGGCTTTTGTAGCATTTTTGCTGCATTAAAGAAGTTCCTTATTAACTTATAGGATGGTAAAGTGTCTACACTTTCACATCCTAAAGGCAAACCGGCTTCCTGACATGGAAACCGGAGCTGAAGAAGCCGAATGGGGAGTCCAGACGAGATAGCACGATCAATCACTGCATTGAACCTGATTGTGTTGAGGGGCGTCGTGACTATTGTCACAATCACACTGCGTTCTGCAAACAACTTTGCCATGTCTATCATTGGAATTATGTGGCCAGGGGCCATTAGAGGTATCAAAACAAAGTTTAGCATCTCTGGTTGCAAAGCAATTGAGTTTTCTCAGAGCCTAGATTATAGGATGCTAAATACACGAAAGTATACAAAATTTTTATTGGGATATTCTATTGCTCAATAGAATAAGTTTATATCACATCTATCTGTTTTTCCCTATCCTAATCCTAGTGATGTAAGAGCTTACAAAAGCATGTACAGTGTTGTAGGTATAATTTGCAGAGATAATTGCACTGGCAAGCAATATTGGATACGAGTATACGACATTAAAATTAAAAGGTAAAAATATGAATAGGGTACAATCAAAAAACCATTATCCACTATTTTTTAATACGGAATATATTGCTACCATTATACCATCCATTGATATTTGATAGCGAGTACAAGCAATAAAACAACACGCTGCTTTTGACAGCGAAGAAGATATATCAAAAACTATATGACAAAATTAGTATGGTCACTAGTGAAATCATTTGATTCGTTCCAAAAAAAACAAAAAAAACAAAAAACTCAATTGTGACAATTAGGGCCATCTAGATACATAAATGGTGGGTGGGAGAAATTTCTTAATTTATCCAGAAGAAATTCATTTTATTCTGAAATGTATCTTCACAGTTTATAACAGTTAAAATTGACATGTCGGAAATTTGAGGCATGAAAAGGTTTCTCAGAATCACAGTAAAAAGTATCAGGAGAACAGTTGATGCGGTAACTGTTGTAGACTACATTAGTAAATCTAATATGGAAAATACCATTTGTACAGAAAAATGGTTTACCACCTTCTTGACAGATTCTCACATTCGCGTGGAATCCGCGTGGGACTCGAGTGAAAAAAAAATGATAAAAAATTGCTCTCCCTTCCCCTTATGAGTCTGTTCTGTCAAGGAGGGTGTCAAACCCTCTTTGTACAAACAGCAAGGTCCATCTAATATATAAATATATATTTGTAATGTATGGCTTATTGCAGCAAAAGTAATATATTCTTTTTTATTATTATTATTTTTTAATAAACATGTGGTGATAAGTCTTGTGTATTAGGTGGAGTGGTTGAAAAAAGAAAGTAATAGAAGGGCCATGCTATCGTGACGGTGGCCTTGTTTGTTTAGCATTTCCCGTCATACAATGCTCTCCACCTAACTCTTGCACATTTGAAAAAAATAATAAAAAAGTTGAACTCCAACTTTAAGGGTTTTCACCGTCCTGTCCCTAGAGCTTTGTGAGGAAGGTAAATCGCGGGATGTACCCCAACAGACCAGGGAACAAGAGTTTTCCGTACACCACCCCTACAAGGAGTCCAATTTTATATCTCAGGAATCGAATCTCCACATAGCCGCTGTCAACAAAGCGTGAGATAACCCCACTCATGTCCTTTGAATCACTGGACTATGTCTTGGGGCATTCTTGCACATTTATTTTCGAATTGAATGGTGGGTGGGAGAAATTTGTTAGAAGAAAGTCATTTTATTTTGAAATGTATCTTCCCAGTTAATAAAAGTTAAAATTGACTGTTCTAGTCCATTTAAAAAAGCTGTATATACTATGAAGCCAATAGGAGGTTCTTTTATGTCATATCTTGCCCTCAATCACTGTCAATGTAATAGGCAATTTTGAAATTGTTAAGACTTATGCCTCATATAGCATCAAGAAGGTTGTTCCTCACTTCCTTCTCATCCAAAATCGTGCATGAGAGCTATAGAGTCGAACAAATTATCCTTCAGTTGGTTCAAAATAAAGAATCAGGTGCCAGACAGTGGCGAATCCCGGAGCTTGACCGAGCACGGGCGGTCATTGATCGTCTATTGTTAGCCGCAATAAAATATTAGGAGCCTGTTTGATACCTCTTTTTTTTGGAAAAAATGCATTTCGAAATAATGTTTCGATATAGAATGTGTAGCTGAAAATAAAAAAAAATTTTGAATTTGCGTATAATATTATTTTATTAAAGAATGTATGGTTGAAAAGAAGAGAAAATATACTTTGAAAAAAAATGGGAATCAAACAAGAGAAAATATTATTTTATTGAAGAATGTGTGGTTGAAAAGAAGAGAAAATATACTTTGAAAAAAAAAGAATCAAACAAGAGAAAATATTATTTTATTGAAGAATGTGTGGTTGAAAAGAAGAGAAAATATACTTTGAAAAAAAAAATGGAAATCAAACAAGGCCTAAAGTTTAAATATAACAATTATTTTGTTCAAATTGAACATATATAATTTTGTTATAAAAATAAATCGGACTCATCAAATGACATTGTTGCCAAGTTTTATATAATTCAAAGGAATAGCACCGGTCCAAATTTTTACAATTTTACTTTCATTAAAACTAGATGAAATCTAACAAATAAAATTTTGTTAAAAAATTACCAATTTTAAACAAGTGCTGCAATGGTTAAGTTTGTAATTCCTCTCATATAAGGTCATGAGTTCGAGATCCCTAAGGTCCCCTTCGTGTTGTTTTTGGTAAAAGGTGTAGAATAAAAATATTTCACAATAAATGTGAAGATAAGGAAACTCGAACCTGCAACTTTCAATTTATGCATGCAACCACATGAGCTAGAAGGTATATTTGAGTATAAAATGACTTATTAGTTATATAACCTAAAATTTTAACATATCTTCAACAGGAAAAAGTGCTCCTGACGAATCCAACACGGGAGGCCGCTGGGGCTCGCCAGGTGCTGGATCTACCACTGGTGCCAGAATTAGGGAAAAAGAAGTCAAGAAACCGAATTTTCTCAAGATTTAGAGTTGAGAAAGTAAACAGAATGTCAAATTACTGGGAACCAAAAAAATGTTGCAACATCCATCTTAAGGATACAATACACGAATCTATGATTGCATGACCTCTAACATCTATTTACAACATCTAAGCAAACTTAACCGTTCTCACAACTGAAATTCCTTTCTCGAGTAATGAAATTTGACAAATATGAAGTGACATACCGGAAGTAGCAAGAAAATGGCACTAGACAGTTGAACCAGTTTATGGCAGTATAAAATAATAATCAGATTGTGATGTCTGCAAGTCAAGACCAAACATGTCCATTATCTATCTTCTGTTTCTTTTTTTATTCTCCTTTCTTCTTTTGGTTCCATCCTTGCTTCAGCACTTTTTGAATACTTTGAGCAAATCTCTAATACTTTACTTTTTGCATTTCGAAATAGTGCATCTGACTTTGCAGCCATGAGCCATCAATTGCTGATACAAGAAAGAAATGGGTTTTAGTTATTTCCAAATGATGCGCAGTCAATATTACGTTGCAGATTCAGAATTGAACTAGCCTAAGATAAACCATTGTAGCCAAGTTGAAACTGAGAGTATCTTTGCATTCCTGTGACAATGCAAACATCAATGCACAAGGCAAAGCAGAGGCAAAGTGAAATACAGAATTGGGATGCTAGGACGTGTGCACTGAATTTCACCTAGTGGCGGCAACCAGCCGAGCCAAGCCAGCTCGCTAGCCCAAGCTCGAGGCTCGATATCGATCATAAAAAAAAAAATGCTCAAGCTTCTGTATGCTAAGAAGTGTTGATGTAGGATGCAATAGAACAATTGTAGGAGAAGGAGAAGGTTTCAAAGAAGAGAACAAGAGGTGGAAGGGGAAGAGGGGAAAGGGGGGAGAAGATATCAAATTTTATTGTTGCCTTCATTATATCACATGGCTCTAGGGATTTTTTTATTTGGCCTATCACTATTCATTTTTATGAAAAAGTCTATATTATTCTTAATGAAATAATTCTTTCTATATTGCAACATATATCTTATTATTTTAAATATTTTATCTTATATTTACTCTTATTTGAATATAATTTCATTTTATGATTTAATAAATTGAAATAATCTGTAACATATTGTTCACATTTATTATTTAATATATTAAATTCTTCAAAAGATTAATCCATATTTTCTAATTGAGAATACACATTTTTTATTACTTCTAACATTCTTTCTAATAAATTATTTATTCCTTTAATTGTATATCTGACATTTATTCATACAAATAATCATCAAATTATACAATTAATCTCTTTGATTCTCTAAGATCTAAAAAGATTCATTCTAATTTTATCAAAAAATTAATAGTTTTACCTTATGTTTGATCTAGATCTTTATTCTTAGAACCAAGTAACCTTTGAGCTCTGAATATGTAAACTGCTTCCTTCAACGATCTCCTGCCTTCATAGAATCTTTACAATTTCAACTTCTTGCTCTCACTGTAACAATTCTAAAGAATAAAATTATATACTTCTGTTAAAGAAAAACTATATTTTTGCTAAAATGAGAATGAAACCTTCTATTTGATCTTTCAAGAATCCTTGGGAATAAAGATTTAGAAACTCATATTGATATCAAAATAAAGATTTTTTTTTTCGGGTATTCAAGGATTTCCAGAAAAACTGGTTTTTCAAACTAAAGATGGCTTAAGTGTGACTATTGATTACAATTCGAGATTTCAAGATAAGATGATTTCTATCTATTACAATGCCTCTATTTATACAAATATATGAGGCTCTATAATTGATCTATTACATCATTCAATACATCAGCAAAGGCACACTTACCTCTCTATTATTTTTCTCCTTGGGCCTACATCTTCCATGCTTCTTCAACTTTTTATCCAAAGAGTATCTTTCTTTATCTTCTATGTCTTTACATGCAGCTGTATTATTGTCCTCTATATAGCTTTGTCAAAAGTGCTCTATTATTGTCTTCTTTTTTCACATACAGTCGGGGCACTCCCTTAACTGACAAGATTCTTTTATAGTGGTAGAACATCCTGAAATTTGATGTATTTCGAATTTTGTAATATAATCCTTCAATATTTCTGATTTTCCATGTCTTTGATTTGATACCAGCATCCAGTTTTCATATTAGGACAAGCATAAGAATTTTTTGTCAAACAAACTTTTGGCAATGTTGTATGTGGCTTTAATTTCAAGTGCTCTTCTATGTCTGATCCATGATTTTGTCATTGTTGAAACTTTTCTATTATTTTCCACCACATCTATTTAGAAGTTGGCTGCAACATATCCAATTGAGATTATGTGTTCAACTGGATAGTAAACAACTCCATCATATTCAGGACTTATTATATAAAATTTCAAATATATTTTTCGTCATTTGGCAAATCTGGATACTTCTTTTATGAATATATCATTAAATTTAGAAATTTTTATCAAATCTTTTCCTGGATATATCAAATCAATAAATCCATAGTCTGCCATAATTTTAATAAATAAATGGTCTCCTCCTTCCATAACGATTATTCTGGGATAAATATTATTTTTCGGAGAGATGAAATATGAATCACTCATTTTTATTTCATAAGCAATTCTGACTATTTCAGCATATTTTTCTTCTTTTGGATCCAAATGGATTTTATCTATTTGCTCTATGATACTGATTATTTTGGAATCTCTTTTATTTCCATGTATCATCACTTTTTTTGTTGATAATACTGAAATGAAATCTTCTTTTTTATCAGTTGGTCTATTGTCATGTTTGGGTCCACTATTGCTTCCAGCTGTCCCTATTTGGTATTGATTTGGAAAACTCATTTTTGAGCTCTTTGATACATCTGTTTCAGATAATATCTTTTAGTTGTACTGTAATAGCATCAACTTGATTTTTGAGTTCTATGGCCTCTTTATGATGCTCAGTAATGATATTCAACAATATATTTATATTTGAGTTGAACATCTCTGAGATTTGTGTTGCTCCAATATTTATATATTCATATTCTTCTTTAAGAAAATCTGTCCTTTTTTTATATGTAAAATAGATTGGTATAATTTCATAACCTTAGCTTTATCCATCAGCAAATTCTATGTTTCTGCTGAGAAAATTTGCAAAGAAATTATTAATTCTTTTAATATGAACTATATCAAAATTATAACATGCTAAATAAGCTTGCCATCTATGGAGTCTTCTGTATTGAGGCTCTGATGGTAATTTATTCCTAACGAATTTTACAACTTGAGAATTATCAGTTTCAACAATATATTTCTTGGATAACAAAAATATTGAAAACTTTTTTATTCCTCTAATAATTGTTAATAATTCTTTCTCATGAGTGATATAAATTATTTCTGCTTGATTAAAAGTTCCACTTAAATCGACAAATTTCATTTAAATCTATTTTTAATATTGCCGTCTAATATTTATCCGAGGCATTAGTATTAACAATTAAATTATCTTTTTTATCTGATAATCTTAATTTTAGTAAATTTTTACATTCTTCTTTTAATAATTTAACTATTTTTGTATGTTCTTCATTCCGTCCTTTAATATTTGTTTTTCTAAGTAAAATTTATATGTTATGCCTTTTCTTATAAAGATTTTTAATAAAAGCTTCTGTATAATTTAAACATCTTAAAATTTTTTGTATTTGTTCTTTGAATTCTAATTTATTTGGAAAACTTTCTATCTTTTTAGATATATGAGTATGTAATTTTATTCCTTTTTTTATCTATTGATAATCCAAAAAAATCTATATCTTATTTTTCTATTATAGATTTCTTTTTAGAAAGTATAATTCGTTTATGAATTGTATTAAATGATTCCTATATTTTTCTTTAATGTTAGAACAAATCAGTATATCATCTATATAAACAATTAGAAATTCATTAAACTTTTTAAATATATTATCCATTTTTCTTTGATATATTTGTGGTGTATTTTTAATCCAAATGACATTACTAGTCATTCATATTTTTCATGAGATGTACTAAATGCAGTATATTGTATACTATCTTATTCCATTTTTATTTGCCAAAATCTTGATTTACAATCGAATTTAGAATAATATTGTTTTCCTTTTGCAATATTTATTAAAACTTCTTTATTTGGTAAAAAATATCAATCAAATTTAGTACATATATTTAACTCTTTATAATTTATAATCATTCTAACTTTTCCTCTAACCTGTTCAGAATGTTTCATAATCATAGAGGTTGGACTAGTATGAGGTCCATTGCTAGGTCTAATAAGTTTCTATTTTAACAATTCTTTTATCTAATTTTTGAATTTTTGTGTATCTTCTATAATATACATCATTGGTTTGATACTTATTATAACATTTTCTGTTAATTCCATTTTGGTTTTAGGGTGATATGGTTTTCAAAATAACAATGGATTTTCTCCATAAACTTTTTCTAATTGTTCAATAATTTTTTCTATACTTATTTCTATTCCCATTTTCAAGACTTTTTTTATACAATATTCTTTTATTTTTTTATTTCATTAAATATTATTGGTTTTTTCTCTCATTTATCACCACGTTGGGTTGGCTGAACTCTATAAGGTCTAAATTCTCTTGAAATTTTTAATAAATGTCCACAAGATGTTTGTAACATTATCATATAATTATTTTGCTTATAATATTGAAATTGTTGTATAAAGTCATTTCCTAATAATATATCACATTCTAATTTATCATATTTATAAATTTTATTTATTGTAACTTGTTTACTTCCAATAATTATACTAACTTTATCAGCACTATTTATTATCTGGGTACTTTCTCCTGTAACTCCAGTTATTTTTATATTACTATTATCGTTACATGATTTTATCAAAGACTTTTAAATATTGTTATATCACTTTCTGTATCTATTAAAGCAAAAGTTGTTATATTTGTTTCTCTAATAGTAATTTGTATATATATAGCCAACGGAAAACTTATCTGATTATTCATTTAATTCTTTTTACATAATATAGTTTGTTCATTATGAATTATATATAATCCTTCTCTTTTTATACTATAATCTTCTAATCCATTTAAAAAATTCATTCCTAAAAGTATATGAGGGTTTATATCCATACTTTTATCTATATAATATGGTATTAAAAGATCTATCCCTCCTACTTTTATTGGTACCTTAACTTCTAAATCTGTAAGATATACCTGTCCATCAAAATTTACATATCTATATGGATCAGTTTTATGAGTTATTAATTATTTATTCCTTATTGAAGTTATATGACATTCACTAGCTGCTGTATCTATTAATATATTTGGTTTATTTATATTTTCTCTTCCATTATAATATTCTCCTTCTATTTTCATATTTCCAGTATTCTTGTATAGTTTTATTTCTTTTATATTATTAAATTCTCCTAACTGGTTTTTATTAGGTATTCTAAGACTTTTTGATCTTTTGATTAATTTTCTATCCTTAAATGTTATATTATTAGAACATTCTTTTTCATTTAATTCTGTTATTTCAGGATTATTTTTTGTTATACAAAATTCATATTCTTCTGGAATTAAATTTATTTTGTTTATATGGTTCTATTATTTTACTAGTATCCTTACATTCTTTATGTATTTCACTATAAGTTTTATCAGAATAAATATTTCCATAATTAGAATTGGTAAATGTGTATAATGCTCTATACTCTATAGTCATAATCTGATCACCTGGTTGCATGATATCATTTCTATGCAATTTAAAATGCAATCCTAAAACTTCATTAAAATTTATATCTTTCAATGGTTCACAATATTTTGGGTAACATGTAAACATTATTTTTTTATATGCCAGATTTCCTTATATTGTTCCTAAATGACTATTTTTTAAATTTATTATCCTTCCATCATGCAAGGTTATAGTTAAGGGTGAGTCTATCCATTCTCTAAATAATGATTTAAACATTATTAGTAATTCTACTAAATAAACATATTGAATTTTTTCACTTTGTTTTTTACTAATCTTTGTTAATAGTTCTTCAGCCATATTTAAAAAAAAAGAAAAAAATTATGTTCATATGTTCTTCTTACATTTATGAGTTTTTATATTTTGTGATATTCATTTATTGCTATCATTTCTCTTTCCAAATCTATCTAAAACTTCTCATTTCCCTATTTTTAAATCTAAAAATAATATTTGTAATTTTCTAAATTTATTGTTATCAAATATAACTTTTAATCCGTATCTTTCTATTCCTTCATATTCCTGTATATTTATATTATCCCTTTCTATTTCTTCTATTTCCTTATTCAGATTCAGATTCAGATTCATCATCCTCCGTTTCATTTATATAAACTTCTTGATTATAATATAACAAACTAACTTCTTGATCAAAACCATTGTTGCCATATCTTTTATGTGAAGCTGCATATTTTGCTTGGCAACGTGCCTTCCCGATCGTTATCGACAATCCCAATTGCATGAATTGGAACGCAAAATACTCAACAAGCATTAGATCCAGCTACATCTTTCAATATGAGTCTCTAATCCCGTTTCAAACAACTCCCTTGTAAGGATGGCAGGACATTGATCTCAACTTGGTGGTGCACACAGTCTTTCTTGGCGCATGGATCATCAAATATTAATAAAGGAATGGTCATTTGAAAGGTGGTGGTAATTACTTAATTATATAGGGCAACTTCTATCCTTTGGCATTTTCACTTCCCTAGAGAGAGACTCTCTCAAGTTTGCAATGCTTGTAGTATATGGGCTATAATAAAACATAGCTATCTTTTTTGTTTTGGGTATTCGGCTTTTTGATTCATGATTGCTATAGTTCTTACATTTTGTTCCAAGAGCGTAATTTTGATACAAATTTATAAATGGTTTATAAATTTGATCAAAATAAAAATAATAATAACAATAATTTCGACCATACATTCAGAACTAGTTATCTACAAACTTCTTTTATTTTGTTTAAAAACAAAAAATCTATCCAAATGTTGTTTTTAAACACGACCTAGATAGACTAGTTCAACTAGAATATCGGCAAATTGACTGTTAATCGAGGCTAAATCAGAGCATTGAGAGGATTGCAAAAGCAGAGTTAAGACCAAGTGCACAACCGATATATGTTGGAGGCTTCAAAATTAGTACTTGTGGTGCCCGACCTCGGATCAAAAGGCTTCTTTCTTTTGTTCTTCCTCATATCCCTCTTCCAAAATCAATTTCTCAATTTCTGCTGTATTTTCTCCTCCTTTAATCACTAGAATAAATGGATGATTCGATGCTTCTAGGCCTGAAGTCAGGGCTATGAATTGTGAGAGTCAGAGCCGCCTTAAGCACTGGTTAGTATCAATGGATGCTGTGTCTAATTCTCCATGTTGCAGAGTGATAAAGGTCCAATGCACCAAACCTTGCCTTGGACATAATATTTTCCTTACAACTCTTCAATACTATCAAGGATTGCCTCTTCATTCTCAAAAGGGTATAGAAGAAAGAAATTTAAATACGAAAGCTCGTCTTTAAATTAAAAGGTTACGTCTTCTTTTAGTTTAGAAGGCTTTTGAAGATGGTTGTGTTGTTTTGAGTATATGGACTTTTTCCTATAAGTGCATCCCTTTGTCTAATGTTGCAGTGGGCTCCTTCGGCGCGCACACACCCGGTGCCACACAACCCCTGAACGTCCAGGGGTTGTTCAAGTGCCTTTTCCCTTTTACATGTTTGGCACCCATTCGTAATATATTCCAACATTTTCCTTATAGTTTTAAACCTTCATAAAAAACCACGAGTTATGGACGATTAATTCTTCCAAAAGCTATAAATAGGGCATCTCATAAAGCAATTTTTACACACAAATGATTTACATAGGATCGGACCTGAGGCGAGGCAAGTGTGGCCCTCACCCCATGCCCAACATCAAAGGGGACCGATAAATCTTCGAGATTTTTCGAGACCCAAGACCAAAGGATTAAACTATTAATCCCACTAACAAGCAAACAAGTTCAGGAACAAGACTCAACCATGGAATCAGAGTGAAGGACAATCATAAGGAAGAAAACAGAGGAATTTCCGAGGATTTGGTGGAAGATTCAACAACATGTACATGCAAAGATGTCGAAGCGTGTAGCAATTTTGGACATTCTGCACCGGGAAATGGAGGAAATCCAGCTGCCTTTATTGTATTTGTATCACCACAGACAATTGGACGTGAAACTTTGTATTTCGATAGATCGTGCCACTCCGAATGTCAACAAATGATCACTTGAACTTCGGTAATGATTCTAGGCATATTGGGATAAAAGAGAAGTCCTAGTCATAATTTATGTTGATCTAGATCTGCAGAACTCGCCATTGCCATCGATGAAAACTCCATCTTCCAGCTCAGTTGGTACAAGTCAAAGCAAGGACACCCATCACTTTCTGTCTATGGAAACACTTCCAATAATACTGAAATCCATCCTGAACCAATACCCCTTGACCAAGAGCAACACGAAACAAATGATATAGAAACACTTGAAGGACTGGAAACCAACCTACCCACCGAAACTCTAGAGCAAAAACAAAAATCAATCCAAGTCTCTTGCCATCACATGGATACGAGATAAAAAAATGGGATCTTCATACCAAAACCTACTCTTTGAAGCCAAAAAATATCTGCGTTCACCAAAAATGAACATTTAGAACCAACAACAGTTAGTGAAGCCTTGAAATCGGCTGAATGGATGAAAGATATACATAATGAATACCAAGCCTTCATGAAAAACAAGAAATGGAGTTTAGTTCCATGCTCATCCGGTCTAAACATTTTTGGCAACAAATGAATTTTCGAAACCAAGTTTAATCCACATGGAGGGCATAAAGCGAGGTTAGTGGTAAGGGGTTTCATCAAACCCCGGTTGTAGACTCGTATGAGACATTCAGTTCAGTCATTAAGGCACCCCCTATACCAGTTATTCTTAATCTAGGTGTCTCAAGAGGTTGGGGTATTAGACAATTGGATATAAACAATGCATTTTCGAAAGGTTTTTTCACAAGAAAATGTGTCTATGAGCCAACCTGAAGGTTTTATTCATAAATATAGACCACGACATGTTTGCAAGGTGAACAAACCCTCGTATGACTTAAAACAAGCTCCGAGAGTTTGGTGTGAGCTAAAGAGATCTTTTGTTGTTTGGGACTTCAAAAATTCAAGAGTTTGATCCATCCTTGTTTATTTGTGTTAATCTATGTTGATGACGTACTAATCAGCGTAGGAATCTCAACAGCAGCAAGGTTCAAGAGTCAGCTTTCTTTTTGTAAAGGAAGAGTGATATTATAGAATATCTTAATTAGACAAACTTAAACCTGACACATGGACTACCTTATAATCAATAAAGAATAGGACATTGAAACATCATGTGCAATTACTAGGTGATGAGTGATCCTTATGTTGATTCCTTATTCTTCTTCACAAGTTGCTCGATGTCTTGAATTAGCATCGTCGTGTTGAGATAGGACGATCCACCTTCTTCGACTGACCTCTTTGCCATTTCTTTTAGCGCTTTTGCTTTTTCCCTTCTTTCACACCCTTTTTTTCCCTTATCCATTACCATGTCAATGGCAGCCTTAATCTCGTCTTTCATAAGCTTTATCCCAGTCCCTTCTTGCGCGGTAAAGTCTACAGCAGCTTCAGCTCCAACTCTTACACCCGTGCCCAAAATTTGTACTACTAATTTTTCATTTAGAAATTGCTCGGCAAACAATGGCCAAGTGATCATTGGCAGGCCAGCACATATACCTTCTAGAGTTGAATTCCAACCGCAGTGTGTTAAGAATCCTCCTACTGAAGAGTGGGATAAAATCAGTACTTGTGGCGCCCAACCTCGGATCAAAAGGCCTCTTTCCTTTATTCTTTCATCAAATCCATCTTCCAAAATCCACTTCTCTATTTCTTCTGTTTTTTCTCCTCCTTTTATCACTAGAATAAACGGAGAGTTTGACGCTTCTAGGCCTAAAGCCAGCTCTATAAATTGAGAAGGCGTTTGACGGCTGAGGCTTCCAAGGCATGCGTAGATTACAGAATCAGGCTCGTGTGAGTCGAGCCACCTCAAGCACTGGTTTGTATCAATAGAGGCCTTGTTTCCTCTTTGAGCTTTGTCTAAATTCTCCCTGTTGAAAAGTGAAAGTGGACCAATGCACCAAACCTTTCCCCTTCTGATCTTCAGGAATTCATCAACATATCTTTGTTCCAAATCTTCGAAACTATTGACCACCACCCCATAAGATAGTGCTTCAGTTGCTCGTATATCTTCAGAAAAATCGTGCGCTTCCACCGAGCGTGGGTTGAGCAATTCAGGCAGCTGGAACTTAGTAAACTCAATTCTATCAGGTAAACTAGGCACGACAAAAGGCTCCAACTCGGGCACAGTTTCATGAACCTTGGAAATTTGCAATTTATTCATTATCAATTGTGTGAAGCAACTCATTCCATCAAAAATAATCCTCGGAATCTGAAGATTATTCGATAAATCGGCCGTCCAGGACAGATGCTTATCACATATAATGCAACTTGGAGCTGGCTTAAGTCCTTTCAACATCTGTTCCAATGGCTTTTGTAGCATTTTTGCTGCAATAAAGAAGTTCCTTGTTAACTTATAGGATGGTAAAGTGTCTACACTTTCACATCCTACGGGCAAACCGGCTTCCTGACATGGAAACCGGAGCTGAAGAAGCCGAATGGGGAGTCCAGACGAGATAGCACGATCAATCACTGCATTAAACCTGATTGTGTTGAGGGGCGTCGTGACTATTGTCACAATAATTCCACGTTCTGCAAACAACTTTGCCATGTCTATCATTGGAATTATGTGGCCAGGGGCCATTAAAGGTATCAAAACAAAGTTTAGCATCTCTGGTTGCAAAGCCATTGAATTTAACTCTCAAAGCCTAGAATATGGGATGCTAAATACACGAAAGTACAGAAAATTTTTATTGGGATATTCGATTGCTCAATAGAATATGTTTATATAACATATTTCTGTTTTTCCCTATCCTAATCCTAGTGATGTAAGAGCTTACAAAAGCATGTACGGTGTTGTAGGTATAATTTGCAGAGATGATTGCATTGGCAAGCAATATTGGATACGAGTATACGACATTAAAATTAAAAAGGTAAAAATATGAATAGGGTACAATCAAAAAACCATATCCACTAAAAACCATATATAATGCTACCAAATTATACCATCCAGTGATATTTCAAAGCGAGTACAAGCAATAAAACTCAGGTCCTACATGCAGCTTTTGACAGCGAAGAAGATATATTAAAAACTATATGACAAATTTTGTATGGTCACTAGTGAAATCATTTGATTCGTTCCAATAAAAAAATCGGTTGATTTGTTAATTTATCCAGAAGAAAGTCATTTTATTTTGAAATGTATCTTCACAGTTTATAACAGTTAAAATTGACTGTTCTAGTCCATTTTAAAAAGCTGTATCTACTAAGAAGCAAATAGGAGGTTCTTTTATGTCATATCTTGCCCTCAATCACTGTCAGTGTAATAGGCAATTTTGAAATTGTTAAGACTCATGCTTCATATAGCATCAAGAAGGTTGTTCCTCACTTCCTTCTCATCCAAAATCGTGCATGAGAGCTATAGAGTCGAAAAAAATATTCCTTCAATTGGTTCAAAAGAAAGAATCGGGTGTCAGAATTAGGGAAAAAGAAGTCAGAAAACAGAATTTTCTCAAGATTTAGAGTTAAGAAAGTAAACAGAATGTCAAATTACTGGGAACCAAAAAAATGTTGCAACATCCATCTTAAGGATACAATACACGGATTTATGATTGCATGACCTCTAACATCTATTTACAACATCTAAGCAACCTTAACCGTTCTCACAACTGAAATTCCTTTCTCAAGTAATGAAATTTGACAAATATGAAGTGACATACCGGAAGTAGCAAGAAAATGGCACTAGACAGTTGAACCTGTTTACGGCAGTATGAAATAATAATCAGATTGTGATGTCTGCAAGTCAAGACCAAACATGTCCATTATCTATCTTCTTCTGTTTCTTTTTTTTATTCTCCTTTCTTCTTTTGGTTCCATCCTTGCTTCAGCACTTTTTGAATACTTTGAGCAAATCTCTAATACTTTACTTTTTGCATTTCGAAATAGTGCATCTGACTTTGCAGCCATGAGCCATCAATTGCTGATACAAGAAAGAAATGGGTTTTAGTTATTCCAAATGATGCGCAGTCAATATTACGTTGCAGATTCAGAAATGAACTACCCTAAGATGATCCATTGCAGCCAAGTTGAAACTGAGAGTATCTTTGCATTCCTGTGACAATGCAAACATCAATGCACAAGGCAAAGCAGAGGCAAAGTGAAATACAGAATTGGGATGCTAGGACGTGTGCACTGAATTTCACCTAGTGGCGGCAACCAGCCGAGCCAAGCCGGCTTGCTAGCCCAAGCTCGAGGCTCGGTATCGGCTCATCAAAAAATGAAAAAAAGAAGCTCAAGCTTCTGTATGCTAAGACGTGTTGATGTAGGATGCAATAGAACAATTGTAGGAGAAGAGGAAGGGAAAGAGGAAGAGGGGAAAGGGGGGAGAAAATATCAAATTTTATTGTTGCCTTCGTTATATCGCATGGCCCTGGGTTTCTAACGATCTTATTATAAATAAGAAAATACTATAAAAGCTAATAAATCAAAGAAAAATAATGCTTCCTAAAATACGATTTGAAATTGGAAACTAAATAAATAAAATCCCTTATAATACTCCATTACGTGTGTGCTGAATTTCACCCAGTAATGGCAACCAACCGAGTGGAGACGGCTTGCGAGCCCAAGCTCGAGGCTCAATATCGGCTCGTAAAAAAAAAAGGCTCAAGCTAAGCCCAAGGTTTGGCTCGATCCTTTGTTGAGCCGAGCCAATTCATGGGGTGTAGTACTTATTGTGTTTGTAATCTGAATGCCTATGCAAGAATCCAATACTGATGTACGTTTATTACATTTTAATCTATGGAATGGTACTACATTATACATGAAGAGTCATGATTTCCTGGAAAAATTACTACAAATGCTGCAAAAAAACCCTTTTTTTTTTATTTTTTTTTTTTTTTTTTTTGAAACTCAAATATACGATAAATTGACCATTAATTTACAAGTTACAAAATTAATTCGAGTTGCATGAGCCCACATTTAGGCCGCCTCATATTTGGGCTTGTGTGGCTCACGGGATGGCTTGGACTAGGGCCAAATCTCATTTTTGAGACTTGGCTTGAGCCTTGGCTCATACAAATGAGCTCCGAGCCAAGCTAAATTAGACTTTTTCTAAGTTGAGCCATCGACTGTCCGAGCCGATGGGCTCGTTTGCCACCAATAATTTCACCAACACTTCAATTCCCAGGCAAGTAAAACAGGTAATATCATTTACCCACATTCTAAATTTGTAGATGTTTAACATAAAATTTTAGATACTAGGAGAACTTGTAACAATTGAAGACAAATATGAAAAATCCTGATTGAACTTTTATCTTTCTTATACATCTATAGCTTTTAATATTAGCTTTAGAACACAGGAGCTGTTAAATTTGCTTCAATTATTGGTTATAACTTTCTAAAAATCAAATCGACTTCATCGAGCGAGCCTTTTCCAAACAGAACCACTGTAATTGCTCAAAAATCTTTCAGAACTAGTACCATGCCATAGATAATGAAAGCTGAAAAATTGAATTTACATTAACTTTTTGTTTCCAAATAGAGTATGCTATAAGTTAGCATAGAGGGCCACCTTCAAAGAAGAGTGAGGTGTTGAAAATAAAGTCACATTTTTTTACCATAAAAACATTACTTAATGGTTAAGAACAATACATACATGCATGCAAGTGGTGGTGGTGGCGGCGGTGGCAAAATTGGAGTTTCCAACTAATGATAGCCACATTTTTTGACCAAATGGATAAGGTTGTGGATTTCTTAATGGTTAAGAAAAATACATACATGCATGCAAGTGGTGGTGGTGGCAAAATTGGAGTTTCCAACTAATGATAGCCACAAGTGGAGAAAATTCTAGCCATCTTTCCTCTTCATTAGGCGATGGAATTTAATGCAAGTCGTGGCTAAATTTCCTATAAATATAGGATTGAAGTAGAGAGAAAAATAGTGCATGTAGAAAGGAAAAAATTTGTAGAAAGCAAATTGAGTAGAGAAAAAATTGAGAGTATTTCCTAAATTGGGTGAACCACGTAAATACCTGTGTCCATTTTTAGCTATATTTTTTCAATTCCATTATTTGTCAGCCAAACTCGACCCACACGTTTTCTCTCCAACACGAGGTAGATCACTTCACGTTGATGCAAGGCCATCGACCCCCCTCCCCCCAAGTGCTCTACCTCTATGTTAGACCGTCGACCCACTGGGGTACTCTACATCTATGAGATATCCTCAACCCCCGAGAGCGCTCTACCTCAACAAGAGATCGTCAATCCACTGGGGTCGTTCTATCTCTACGCGAGACCGTCGACCCCCCTAGGTGCTCTATCTCAATGCGAGACCGTCAACCGATATGGAATTACCTATAGGATCATCTCAACACTTAACCATAAAATCTTTGATGAATTGACAAGATTACATGGTGGTTACCACGGGCACAACCTCCGAGTGAGAAGTTAAGACCCCCACTCAGAACATGGGGATAATGAGAAGGCTAACGTGGGGACATGTGGCACCACAACCACCCGGTTCTCACTCAGTTTTCGACATCTATAAATACCCCCGAGGGCGATACAGGTATGGATGATTGCATATTTTTCAGTCATCTGAATTTCATCCTTATTTCTCCTAATACGTATACTGATTCTCACGTCGGAGATAAAACGGAAGAGAATGCCTCACCCTCACTTTTCAGGTTGCACTCCCCTGTCCGAATAGCAGGAACGCCAAAGGCCACCAGATAAATCAGGAGGTATTATTCCACCACCATTTCAGAGTAGAAAATATTATTTATTTTGACAATAAGTAGGAACTGCTTTTAAAATAAGTAAACTGCTTTTTCCAACTTTGACAGAATGAAAAATTATTTCTTTTAGAATTTACTTAATTACTTACAAATAATTTCTTTAAGCTTTGGCAAACATGCACACATAATGTAAAATTACCTCAACTCTTAAATTAAAAATGTCTTTGAATAGAGTTAAGACAGGTTTGGCGGCCACAGTAGCAACTAGCTGGTTGTGATGGATCTGCAATAACACTGTGGCAGACATGCTCAATCTGCCAGAAGAGTGAAAATCATTTGTAAGCAATAACAAGATTACGAGTGATATGTCAGCCGTGCTATTTTAATAGCGAACACCATATATTTTTAAAATGCGTGAAATGAACAATGTGTTCCTGTAGATTATGATTTTTAAGTTGTCAACATTTTACCAATTCAACATGATCATATTAACAGTACGTGTTTTGTGTCAATTTCTATGGTTCCTAGATTTTAGAATTTGATCAAGTCTCGTGTTTTGGGATGTTGAAGCTCAGATCGCCCCCCATCTCAAAAAACCAAACAATCATTCGAATGACATAATCAACTGGATGCAGGAAAGAAACAGCTGGAAATTAAACGTACGAACAATGGAAGTACAACAAAATCATGGGCTTGCCATTGTGAATAGAACTTCCATTGCACGACATATATACATTTGAACTAGTCGAAATGATGGTGCCATATAATTTACCACTTCGACTGATAAAGAAAACTATAGGACTGGAAAATCTTCATTCAATTTCAGTTTGTGCAATAAAATTTAAGCTGTGTTAAACTTTCATGTGATGTAAAATGATTGTTCTCCATGTCATTAAAGCAGCACTGACCTTATCGGGTAAAGAAGCCCAATCTTTCAAATAAGACAAGATTTTTAAAGCGTCTGAGAATGGTAGAGCCTGCTAGGAAGTCCAATTGAAATATTTTAACTTTTTCCAAATGTGTGAAAAACCGAAGAGTTAATTGTGAACATACTTTTCATGGTCAACTTATAAACAGTACCAGAATCATATTCGGAACAAGGTTCGCAGCTACAAGTTCATTTGATTTTTACTTCTTCTATATTAGCAGGGGACTTATTATCTAAACTATTAGTTCTATTCTTTGGGAGATTTGATTCACTTTGAATCAACAAATTTAGAATAAAGGAGCTCGCTTTGATCGTTAAGAGTAGGTAACATGTTTCCTATCTTTGTTTCTATATCATCCAATGAAAAAGGAAAAGGAACAAATCAGCACCCCACACGCAATAAGGAATAGTATGAAAATTAAAATCTCTAGACATTCCTTTGCATTGCCATGCCACTTCGAATTTACAAAATCAGGTACCATTGAAGTGGAAAGCTGGGCGAGCTTTTACTGTGTATGTAATTGTATTTCCCAATAAATGTGACGAACCATTTTGTTTGGGTACAAATAGGATTGCGGGAAGATCCCCATAAATCATTGTGAATCATGATAAATGGTTGTCCAAAAATTTACTATTAAAAAAACTCACTGTACACTAAAAATGGCTGTCGAATAGGGGGCTAGATTAATTTTTCTATCCGTCGATGGTCCTAAATTGACGTGTTCATTGCTTGTTTTGCCTCAACAAACTCCAAATCCAGCTTGGAGTGAATATGTCAGCAAGAGCAGAGCATGTTCCCGAAACAGGCAATACGCAGATTTCAGGAGATGTACGCCGTCATCGTGTGCTTGGGAATTATTGACATATTTCAAGAGTACAAGTGTACAACGTGAGTAAGAAGATCGAACATGAATATAAATCAATTCAATTCGATTTTGTATCCATATCAGCAGTCGACCCTACGTTCTACTCTCAGCCCTTCTTACGATTCATTCAAAATGCTTTGCCCGGTTAGAAGACCCAAACACAAGGCTTCATCTCTGCCTCCATTTATTAGAGCTTTTTCTCTTCTCGCCCACTACAAAATCAGCGGGTGGACACTGTACTTTTATGTATATTGAGATGAAGAGATGATTTTCTCCCATATTGTTTCTTGATTAATCTGTAACTTTTTCATATTGTTTCATTATATCATGAAACTTCAATCTTATTTTTGGTGGATCGATCCCTATTTATCGCATCTTTCACTAATCTGCCATTAGCCAGTAAATTGCTGCAATTTTTGCCAATATTAGGAATGACTAACCATTGCATCTAAATAAGCGAAATACATAAATGATTGGTGCAAAAACATATAATCTAGGATCAATAATGGTGCTTGATCAATCAAATAATAATAAGATACAAGCGTCAAGAACTCAACCTGAAATTTAATTTACTAACGATTAAATACTTCTCTATACACTGGAAACCAAACCTATAAGAATTCATAGCACGTGGAGAATTTTTTTTCTAAATTTTATATTTTCATTGACTGCGTTGCGTTCATTAGCGCAGTCTTTTTTCAAAATTGTACCCACTTATGAATGAGCTGATACAGCACTAGAAGCCTCTTCCAAGATTCTCCGAGCTTCCGTTCCAGGATCGGTGAGCTCACTCGGAGTCTGCCAAAATTAGACGATAAAAAAACCAGATAGTATAGAAATCAAGATTCAAAGAGTGGGTCACAAGCTAACCTTCCCATAGATATTTGTTGCAGTTGGAGAAGCTCCATGAGCTAGCAACAGTCTTATTACATCATCGTATTCTCCTCTAGCGGCATGGTGCAGAGGCTACAGAAATAAACCAAATATAAGTAACATTATTCAATTTTTGCAAAAACAACCAGACTTATTTTCATAGAACCTCTTTGGGCAAGCAAACCTAATGTAGAATGTTTGCAGACCTAAATTGAATATGATCAGGAAAAGGTCTCACCGTGTCACCTTCCACATCAACAGTTTGTAGCATTCTTTTGACACGTTCTGGATCATTAGCACCGTTTAAAAGAAGTTGGACAACTTGTGTATATCCTGTAGAGTTGTTTCAAAAGGAAAAGAACAAAGGTATTAAAAACTCTAGAGAAAATGACAGCTAGGCGGCTAGGAAAGCTGATAGCCCACACCTCCCGCACAGGAATCATGCAATGGAATTGCTCCATCTTCATCCTTGGCCTCCAAGTTGGCTCCCCTTTCCAATAAAAACTGCTTCAAACAACAATTTATGAGTCATAATAAAAAGGCACCATCAGATTCTGTTCCATTGCAACATGAATAGATATGTAGGATGACCAAATTACAACTACTGAACAGCTGTAATTGCAAATTAATCATAGAATCAAATGATTTTACCTGAACACAAGACAAATGACCATACAAACATGTAAGGTGCAGAACAGTATCCCCATCTTCAACTGGTTCATCAATGCTACCATCAAAATTATCTGAATCCATAAATGCATTAGTACAAGGAAGAATTAAGAACCACAGAAAACCCTATTTTTTAATCCATATATATGATAAGCATAGATCTTTAAGGTAGTATAGATAAAAAGGCAAACAAGCTAGCAAAGATGAAGATGATAAACAACTTCCCCATTTAAAATTAGACAAGCAACTGTAAATCGAAGGCAGCTTTACTTTTTGAGAACTCACTAATCTGTTGACGAACGTCAATTATAAGGTGTAACGGAGTTATGTAGCTTCCATGTTTGTAAACCTACATGGTTCATCAAACTGGAATAGTTCCCCAACATTGGACACTTAAGAAAAATATGAGTAAAGGTTGGCTAGCAACTTAAAAATTAAAAAATTAAAAATAATAACACAGCTAAAAATGGACACAAAAATTAACGTGGTTCGCCCAATTTAGGAGACGTCCATGGGAAACTATAGAAGGATTTCACTATTTTAAAGTGAGGATTACAACTTCTTCTCTCTAAAAATAAGAAGAGTGCAATTACGCCGCCTTATAATAGGAGAAAACACATTTTCTCTAACAAAAAAACTACAAATATTGAAAAGAATCCTCTCTTTTCTCTCTATCCCTTCTAAAAATCTATTTTTCCACCAAACAAACAGTGCCACACACACATATATACGTAAGTATATGGCGGTAAATGGGACAGTGTACATGAGCTATAAAAGACATCCATCGTTTATTACTTCAAAAGACTTTTTCTACATCTCAATATTGAAGCAATTGATTTCTCAATCTAAGATGTAAGCAGCAAATTCCTTGGCTACCCCAAGTCCAATATCCAAGCCACAAAAGAGGCATTATTGTCAACATTTCTTCCACTTAAAAGTCATTTTTATGTAATACTCACTTTAAAATAGTGAAATCATCCTATATACATATTTTCAATTTCACTTACTGTGAGCCAACCTTGATCCATATTTTTCCTAATAATGGTATCGGAGCGAGGTTTTGTGTAGGGTCGTCGTGTACTATTCATATGCACAGTACTATTTGCCGACGTAATGAAAAGGTACTGGTGAACAAAATGACGAAAAGTACGAGATTAAAATGTTCAACGGGAACAATTTCTCTTCATGAAAATGAGAATAAAAGAAGTGCTGAAAACAATAATTGCTTAGCAACAATTAGATAGATGCCCGTGGATATCATTGACGATGATAAGTAGAACAAGATAGATAGCAATGTAATTGCTTATCTGCAACAGCACTAGCCGATGCAGTATTTTTCAAGTGTGACAGAGAAGAAGATGGTAAAAGAGATATGGGATATACTCATAAAATTGTCCAAGGCCAAATCATTACACAATAAAGTCTAATTGAAGAGAAGGATTTACGCCCTTCAAATGATGGAGTCAACTACGGTGACCAACCACATGAACACCCTCGACACTTTATTTTCACAGCTTAGGGCAATGGGGCATAACATATAAGTGGGTAAACATGCTGAGATTTTACTGCAAAATCTACCATATTCGTATAATTTTTTATAGGTAAATCTACTATATTCATATGATCAACTCATTATCAATTTAACTAACAACAAAGAAAGTACAATCTTCGATGATGTTGAAACTACAATTCTTGAAGAAGAAATTCGACACAAGTACAAGATAGATTGACAAGTTTATATGGTGTTGATCTCTATCAACCTAGTGAAAATGTGAGTAGCATGAAAACAATAAGTGTAGGAAGGATAGAAGGATTACAATAAAAGTATTTTTAAATGAGATAAATGTTAACAGTAAAGCCACTTGTGTGACTTGGATATTGCATTTGGGCCAAGCCCAAACAATATGTCGCTTACCTCTTGTATTAGGAAATCAGTTGCTTCAATATTAAGACTTTTCCAAAGTCTTTAAAGTAAAAATGGTGACTATCTTTTTACAATTCACGATCATCTCATTTACTGCAATGCAATATACTCCCTATATATGTGTGGTGTGTGTTGCACCATTTGTTTGGAGGAAAAATAGAGAGAGTTTTACTGAGAGGAAAAAAGAGATGTTTGTCCTAAATACTTGTATTCTTTCTTTTGTTTGAGAGTGTATTTTCTCATATTATAAAAAAGGACATTGTTATTGTGCTCTTATTTCTAGAAAGTTGTAATCTTCACGTGTCATAACTCCTAAATAGTGCAAACTATACCATCATTCTCCATAGAGACAGATCGTGATGAGATGGTTTCACATTGATGGAACCATTCTCTCCAAAAGTGCCACATCTCATCTAGCTCTCGAGTCCATAAGCTAGACATCAGCAAAAGATTTTTTGCCTTCAACAAATGTTATTGCCTTGCTGTATAAGATTTCACCTTCATTCGAGATGCTTGCTACACAACCTTGAACTTTTGGTGACTCGAGACTTTTTTCCTTTGGCTTTTTCATTCTTCTTGAGATGCCAACAGTCTCTTTTGTGTGAGAATAGTGAATGACTCTACTCAAAACCTTGCCCTAATACCACTTTTAGGAAAAACAAGGGCCAAGGTTGGCTTGCAACTAAAGTATAATTGAGAAAAAATCATTTAAAAATGGACATAAATATTTATGTGGTTCACCCAATTAAGGCTATGTCCAAAACCAAATACAGGATGATTTCACTATTTTAAAGTGAGGATTACAACAAAAGTTATTTTAAGTGGGAGAAATGTTGGCAGTAAAATTACTTTTGTAGTTCGAAAATTGGATTTGGGCCAAGTTTAAGCAATCTAAGCCTACCTCTTGGATCAAGAAGCCAAATGCTTCAATATTAAGATTTTGAATAAGTACTTGAAGTTAAAAACGGTAACTGTCATTTTACAGCTTATAGACAAAGAGTTTACATGGTGCACCCAATTTGGGCCATGTCCACGGGCAAGTATACGAGAATTTCTCTATTTTAAAGTGAGGACTACAACAACTTCTCTCTAAAAGTAAAAAGTGAAAAATAACAATGTCCTCTCTTATATATAACAAGAAAAAATATAGTTTCTCTAACACCATGAAAAAAAAAAATTTAAAAATGAAAGAGAGAGAGAGAGAGACTACAAGGTATTTAGTACTTAGAAGAAACCTCTCTTGCTTTACCACCAACAACATTCAACCAACAAGTCAATCCATAGTAATATGTAATCATTCATCTAACTTCTTAAAAATTAGCACATAAAGCATCAAGATAAGAGGTAGATACAAAGAGTACCATCTTTTTTGTAATCCTTCTTATGAATATGAAACGTAAACATAGTATAAGCACCCTTATAAAAGTTTTTTAGGGCATCATTAGTTCAATCTTGATACTAGACATGACAATGTAATCAGCCAACTAAGGAAGTTCTAGGATATATTTTAGCAAGTACAACAAGAGAAACTCAAAGCTTTTGCACTATTATACATGATCAAAATACATGATCAAAAAACAAAGGAGAGTTCATAGAATTATTAAGAGACATGAATTTATTCTAAATAATTTTATTATTGTATTTATGCTAAAGAATTCCAAATTAACCAAAAATTATTTACTAAATCTTCACGAACTGTCTTTAATTCATTTGAGTAGTTAAGCTCAACCCTTATTTTGACTGCACAATGGCATAACAAGTTCAACTTCAAGAAAAAAATCAACACCTAATGAGCGTAAAAAAGGATAAAAATAGTGAAATTGATACCAATTAAAGGATAAATGAAAAATATACATATAACAACAAGCTTCAAGCATAACTTATATACGAGGATTATTTTCACATAATATAAATATTCTATTAAAATTTCATCCAATAATACTTATATTTGCCTATCCTGAAAATTCTATCTTTTTCTTGGCTTTAATTCATTAGCAAAAAACTTAATGATTGAATCCATACTCTGTAATAACAGTCAAATAGTAAACATAATCGCAAAGAATGAAAATTTCAAAGAGAAGACATAATAAATTTGATAGCATATATGTAGTACCAAGGGCTTGACAGAGGGCGTTGAGGTCGCCGGACTCAGCGGCAGCGACTAAGGGCCGAAGGTGGAGAGGGATATCGGAATGATCGATATTGTCCTCTTCCGCGAACTCGACACCTTCTTCCTCGAAAAGAGCTGCGTCCTCCTCATCGCCGCCTAGAACTCCATTCCGTCGACCTCCCGACACCGCCATCTCTTTCTATTCAATCTCTCCGACGCCGGCCGCCGAGAAATATAGATGAGGCAAAAGTCCAGGATTTCGTGAGAGAGACTTGCAGCCCTATTTTTGGAGCTTTGTTATTAATATTTTTTTTAAAAGAAGAAATGCTTCTTAAATAATTATGGCAAAAATAAATTTTCATTTTTGAATAGAAAATTTTTTAAGAGTGTGTAATTAAAAATTAAGAATAAGTTTTGAATTTACAAACAGAATATTTTACTACACAAATGTATAATTAAAAATGAATATGTAAAACAATAATTTTAAAATAAATAATGTCAAACTGGAGTTATATAGGATAATTATATTCACATCGCAATTTTTATTTTTTGCACCATATTTTAATTGAAAGTTTTTTATTTTTGCTCATTATAGCACTTATATCCGTAAAGATTTTTCATGTCATTAATCCTCAAACTTTTTATTGGTTAACACATTTTATATTTAATAACAGTTTTGTATTTAAAGGTTCTTTAAAATAACTTATTATTTCATCATATTTTAAACAAACAAATAAATAAAAAAAACTGCAAAGAATTTATTTTTTCCTCGTTTCAAAACATGAAAACGCAATATTTTGATATAAATTATCAGCAAGGACGAGACATGCTAATTAATAAAGAGTTGAAAATAAGAATTCGATGAAAAAAAGTTAAAAAAATTATTGCTACAATGAGCAAATATTGAGATGTTTAACCGCAATTATAATGTGATATATCAAATAAAAATTGTGGTGATAATATAATTACTCTCATATACAAAGTTTTAATGGAATTTACGATTTGGATATAGTTTTAATAGAAGTTATGATTTGAATAAGATAAATACTTCTATAACAATTAAGACTTATCTAAGTCATTGTTTGACGCCCTTTATTTCATTTTTTTTTTTCGTACAAATTTTTAATTATACATTCATACAATAAAATATTTTGAGCGTAAATAAAAAAAAATTCAAACTTTTTAATCATACATCCTCCAACAAAATTACTATTTAAAACATCATTTTCTCATATTTTTATTTACAATGGCCATCAAATAGGGGGCTAAATATAATTATAAGACTAAATATCGCTTCCAGGACGTCACGCTCACGCGTCTCCTGACCGTAATGGTTGGGCTTGGCTCTGCTCGCCGGTTGTGCTTTAGGTACACCTGTTACAATTTTCACCGCCCAATAACCAATTTGGTCCTAGGTCAATAAATATTTCATAATTTGACAATATTCTTTTAATTATTATTTGCACAATAATTATTTCATTAAAAACATAATTCAACTAGGAAAAAATTATCAAACAAAGGAAAAGGAGTACAAGTAGTTATAAATAGAGTAATAAATATTACCTCTTAAATCTTTTTTTTTTTTTTTAAACCCAATGAGACAACTCAAGAGAAGAAAAAAGAGTAAATATATCTGATCTTAATTAATGAAAATTCTTTATTGAGCCATTCACGTCTTGTATGTCAATGTCTTCAATATCACAGTTCCGATGAAATAGCTTTATGCTACCTTGTTAGAACCTTCAATTAATATCATCTTCACATAATTATTTATCAATCTTTTGTGACTATAGTAATATGATGGTCTAGTAAAAGGCAAATTTTGTTGTTCTCTTAGAAGTCTCGTACATATAAGTGCATTATTCTATTAGTAATTCTATTAGTAAATGTTTTGTATGTTATAGATATTCATTACTTAAAGAATATCTATCGTTAAAATCTTATTGTGTATAATCATATCTAAAAATTCTAATGAAGAAAGAATACTACATTAATTATTTGAATACTTTACAAAAATTGTCTCACTAAAAACCTCGTTTGAAAAATCTAGTGTGTGTTTAAGCCACATTATTTTAAAAGAATATATTCTGAAATAGTAAATTGATGGAGAATGTGTAGTTAAAAAATGATGAAAAGTTTTGAATTTGCGTGTAATATTATTTAATTGAAAATATGTTGTTGAAATGATGTTAAAACACAGTTTAAGAATATATTTCTTTGAAAAAATGTGGTTCAAACAGGGCCCCAATGTGACGAATTTTGGTCAAGAAAAAAGAGTAGAATGTGTATATATCATTATAATATCACTAGAACTATATGTTTCATGCATATTAAAACATTTGAACATTAATACAAATAGAATTAATAGGCATAAAAAATGAGTTGGTTATAATCATATTGTTAGGCTAACAAGGCATAAACTTATAATTGCATCCATCACACAATAATTTATTTGTTTATATCAGGTTTTGCAAAATTGATTATGTTAAAAGTCGTGCATTACGTGTTATGACTTCATTTTTTAAATTTACTTTTCACATAAACATATATATACACCTTTAAGTTTTCAGACTATAGTTAAAGAAAATTCAAATTTCTCTAGTAAGTTCAATTTTTGTTAGGATTGCATCCTTTTACTTGATCAATTATTTCTATGTTGATATGTTTCGATGATTTTCCCTCAATATCTTCGTTATAGTTCATAATATGAAGCTAGATCTATATTATATACCAAAATTCTATCAACAACATTTTCTTTTTAACTCTATTTCTTTTTTCATAATAATATAACTTATTTGAAAAAATTTCAATTTTAAATATTTTACGTACTTGAACTCTTCTAGAGTTTTATAATTTATTATATTCACTAATAGTATATGCCTCCTTAATAAAATTATCTTTACTGCTTGCCCAATTTCATTTGAAGATTTTTGTTGTTGTAGTGTACCTCATTCATTAATCATTGACCAAAATTGATAAAAATGTGTTTTGATAAAGTTGCTTAGTGCAGTAAAGTCCCCTCACAATAGGGGATCCCATTATTTTTTAAATTTATGGTGGGCTCCCCTCATGTGAGAGGGTACAACATAGTATACAACCAACCAAATTCTTTGTTAGATGACATTTTGACTCTACAAGATACTTCATCATTTTTTTTTTTTTTTACAAGGTGTCCAATTCTTGACTAATTCTTGGGTCTGTGATCCGGTCCCTCTTCACACAATCCAGTTAATCGCGGGATGTGTTTCCAACTAGCTAGAGTCCGAGCCCTCCCCACCTGATCTGCCAAAGTGTCAAGCAAGCTAATCCAAGTTGCACATTGTCTTCCAAGATTTCTCTTGCCTTCCAAAAATAAATCTTTGCTTTCCAAAAGCCCCATGAATCGAACTCACGATCTCTGATCTGTCAGGTTTGACAGAGCCCATCCTTTGCCAGTGGAGAAGTGCCCCGGGGGACTACAAGATACTTCATCTTGATCTTATACATGGCTGAGTTGTTGCTATCGGATGGAGGACTTTTGGGCAGTCTCTTATAGAAAGGAGTAATCCTTCTTTCACACATATTACTGTAATTTTCAATTGATGAATGTTCTATGATGCTTTACCAACCGTTGCAATGGTATTTCTCGCTTTATTTCACCTTTTACTCGAGGGGATGATCATCAATGAAAGAATGCACCGTGGATTTAAAAACTTGCTAATTCTAAATTTCTTAATAAACACACGCCATTTTTTTAGTAAATAAAAGGCCTTGTTACACAAGACTATAGTAAAATAACGTTGATATTGCCCACACGATAAGATATTAAACAATTGACAATTACATATCTTTCTTTTTTAATTATGTTTAATCATATTCAACCTAATCTATCAATACCCAATTTGAACTTAAATATCCCCACCCAAAATATCTACCTCAAGTGGAAAACAAGATGGAACCGCACAACACGAACATGTGCTTGATCAACAAACTATGACTTCGAGAGTTGTCAAATAGCATCGTGGATAAGTTCGTATCAAACTGAAACCTAAATGTCAACAACACACATGTCAAAATTTCGTTTAATGATTAATTAACAAATATTAACAAAGTGGCAGTCATGTTATAGTTAAGGTTCTCTAATTTAATAATGATGTGTGATGAATATATTTGTCAAAACTAATTTTATTCACCTCTCATAGAATATGTATTAATTTTATTCTATAAGATCACATAAAATAGGAAGGCATAGTGGTTAATTTTTATTCCACTATTTCTATTGAGAAAACTATTATTTCTATAAAAAAATAAATTAATATTTATTAAACTTCAAAATCATTATACATCATCAAGCGAAACTATCATTTTAATGAAATCACACACCAAACTTTCAATCCAGACAAAGATGGTTGCAAGCATAGAACTTATATGAGGAAAAAAAAATTCAATTTATGTGAGGATGTACTTTTTCCTAAAGTTGAGTTTTAGAAAAGTGTGAAGTATCTAGTAAAAAATTCCTACCTTTGAGGAAAACATCGTCAGGTGACCAATATTTAAAAAATATTTTTCATTGAAAAAATTGTCAATCAAACACCTAGGAACTTGATGAAAAAGTGACATTTACCATGGAAGATAAAGTAAATCAAAACATTATATTCGAAAGCATCTTTGGCTACTAAATTAATTATTTAAATACAATAAATTAAATTTCTTTTGCTAAAAATAGAAATTTTTTTAATTGAGATCAAAATCTAGTTCAAATTGTAAGAACTAAGCTTTACTAGGTCATTATCTTGGATTCGAGTCTCGTTTCAAGGTTAATGGTGAAATTCAAAAAATAAAATGGTCTTGTTTAATCAATCTAGGCCATGTTTGGTGCATGTCAATTTTTTTTTTGGACTTATTTCTCTAAATTTATTTGGACGTTAAGCATGTTACCTTGACACCACAAAAGAAGGGGCAGTTATACCCGGCTTGTACAGTTGCACCATATTCATTAATTATCTATCATTTTAATGGAACGAACTCAAATAGTTGCAGCTTTATTTTGCTTTCTTGTGATGATCAAAACGAACCTAATTCACCACTTTTAATTGCGGTGCTGCTGCGCGCTTAACCCTTTTCATTGCTCATCGTCTTCCTTTTTTGGCAACTTGCAGGATGGCATTTTCGTTGGTGATCATTGACAGAATCGACTCCATCAATGATGCCACGTTTTTGGTAGTGTCGCCCAAAGAGCCAGAGAGAAATACGATGAAATGCTCGAAGATTTAAACTAAATAATCAAAGAAAGACGAAGTAAAAAAATTAAACAAATTTATTAATGAATTATGAATACAGAATAATTATATCTCCTTTGAATAATTTGTTAATAATTCACAATAGTATATGAATAAACTAGTAATGGCAATCAACCAAAGGAGAGGCGGAGAAGACAATAATTTCTTTGGATGCAAAAGAGAACTTGGTTTCTCGAAGATCATCATCTTCTGGTTCTGGGGCAGGAAGATTAAGATCTAATGACAACAGATTTCTTGGTTTCGTAGCTTCTTTAGACTCTTCATGGCTACTATCAGGTGCCACCGTAGCCAACGGCATCGGCCTGTGCCGCCGCATATGACCACCTAAAGCTTGGCCGGAGCTGAATTCAGCCCCACATATTGAACACTCATGAATCCTAGATTTGTTTTGTGGGTTGCAGCCCGAATTTTTGCTTGAGATTTGAAGTGAAAGAATTGTTCTTTGATCGTAATTGAATTGAAAATTCTGTGGATTTTGTTCTAGGGTTGTCGGCTTAGGTTTCTTGTGACTTGCCCTGTGTCCACCAAGAGCTTGGAATGAAGGGAAACATCGGTTACAAGTCTTGCACTGGTAAACCTCTGCAGCCGCCGCCACTGCTGCCGTCTTATTGGAGGTGGAAGCCTCCGCCGCAGCCGGTTCTGATGGTTTTCTGGTGTGGCCTTTGGCCAAAAGAATTAAACAATTGGCCATATCTTCTTCTTCATCAGTATGTTCATGGGAATTAGGCGGCAAGGCGGCAAAACGATCGAAGCTACCTGAAATATCACTTGCACCGCCAAAGCCACCGTCACTGGCTGCGGTGCTGCATGAGCTGGTGGTGGCCATGGTTAATGCAAGTGGAGATGACGGCCTTGACCTCTTGGCGCGCTTTCCTTTGATTTTATGGCGGTGCTCCTTAGCCCCCATAACTTGTTCTGGAGCTTGCATAATATTAGATAGATAAAGAGAGGTGGTGGAGAAAAAAATGTTAATAAGGTTGGAGTTGCTTTAATATAAGAATGTCGATCGGCTTGTTTGATGGGATAAATTGTATAATACCGAACTCAAGTATGCCGTGTCGAATCGAGTACCAAAAAAATGTGCTTAGCCCTTGTGAGATGGATACTCGAAAGTGTTGTTTAGAAAGTTAAGGTATACCTACACAATGTTATGTGTGTATATGTAGAGAGAGAAAGTGTATGGGAAATATGAAGAGGTGAGGAAACGAGTGAGATTCGGTTGGCATTGAAGCAACCCCATTACTTTTTGGCAACGATTGATTCCTTGTGGAGGATTAGAGTGCAAGCCTGGCACCACACATTTTGCGCTTCACCACCCCCACTACTCCTCCTCTATTCCTTATTTTTGTCTTTTCTTTAATTTAAATGTTAAATTAAATAATCGAAAAGTACACAACACTCTAGCCTTGTTTGATTCCCATTTTAAGTGAAGAAATGCATTTTTAAATAGTGATTGATGGAAAATATGTAGTTAAAAATTAGAGAAAAGTTTTGAATTTACGTGTAATATTATTTTGTTGAAAAATGTGAGATTAAAAACGAATTTTAAAAAAATGAATTTTTAGAATAATGAGGTTCAAACATAAAAACCTTAATTTCATTAAGAGGTCGAACGAAGGGACCGTGAAACCGCGGGCTGCCACGTCCCGCATGCCCTTTCTTTCTTTCTTTTTTTAGGGACAAAATGAAAATAAATTAGAACATATTTTTGACAAATTATGAAATGGGTAAGTTTTCTTGGCTATTCCATATGGTCTATTATTATGTTTGCCTGTTTGACCTCCATTTTCGAAAATTTATTTTTTGTCAAACTTATTTTCAATCATATATTTTATTGAATTCACAAATTTTATCAATTCTTCAAGTATACATATGTACTTAAATGAATTGCTTAACACTGTGTACAACAAGTAAGTTTTAAAGGAATTAATTGTTCCAATGGTCACTGAACTTAAGTTTTTGTCTTTGATCAGTCACTAAAGTTTAAAATGTTGAGTTTTGAACAATATTTTTCAAAGTTCAATGGCCAACAAAACTTGACATTTTAAATTTCAGTGAGTAATCGAAAACGTAAACCTAAGTTCAATGACCATTGAAACAATTAACTCGTTTTAAAGACAAGATGCCATTACAAAAATCTTAATTTTCATTAAGAGGTCGAAATACGTTGCTAGCTACCAAGGACCGCTTCTTTCTTTTTCCCAGAATAAAAAAGAAGTTAAAACATATTTTTCCGCGAAGTTTAGATGTCAAAATTAAGCAACCCATGTGCACTTGACCCACCTGCATTGTACTCTACTCTAGTGATTAATTGGATTATGACCCCATGAATTACGCCGGTCGAATAATTAAACGTATAATTTTTTCGCCCAATGATTAGGATTGGTGAAGTACGGAATAATCACATGTTCCTTTGGACAGTACTAGTAATTGTCTTCTAAAAAGTCCATGTAGTTTAAGCAAGATTAGTTAATGAGTAGAAAACTTCTCAAAAGTCATTGAAAAAGTTAAATCAAATAAGAGCTTCGTCAATACAATTAATCTAGTAGTACATAATGAGGTGTACCTAAGAGTGTATACCTCCTCACATGGGGTGTGCGTCCATCCAAATAAATATTTTTTTATTCTGGTAGATCTCACATCCCCATGTGAGGGAGGTGTACATGTTTAGGTACACTCTCACGTACCACTAGCACTACCATCGTTAATAATGAGAAATGTTATGTGTACACCATGAGACGTACACAATGCATTACACATCTCTCACATGGAAAGGAGTTCACGAATATTTTATTGTGTGTGGGCCCCCTCCATATGAGGGAGGGCGTAATGCTATTATGTACACATAGCATTTTCCGTCAATAATAGGCTGCTCCTGAAGACGGCCGGACCCTAGGTGAAGCAGTCAAGTTGTGAACGTCAATTATTTTCATGTGTGACCTTATTCATTTGTTCATAAACCATTAACATTGTCAATTGTTTATGATGGTTAAAGTCAACCATAAATAATTGGTTATTATTTTATAATAAATATTATTAGAACTTTTATTTATTGTACAATTTGATTCCTGATATATTGTCTATAAACATAAGATTACAAATAGAGTTTTGACCATCATCATAAACAGTAAAAGCTGGATATTGTACGCCGTTTTTAAGTCATGATCTATAATTGCTAAAATAAGTGAAAGTCTTTCAATATGGATTAGTGTGTGTATTTTTCAATAATTGAGATTCTTTTTTGTTTATAAGCTCAACCGATAAATAAACTATATAATTCACACACGACAAACGGAGACTTAAGTATGTCATTTGAATTTAATAAAAACGATTGCCTCACCATCCAGCAAAAATTTCAAGTAGAGTCTAACCACAAGCACACAAATAGGCTCCTCAGCATGTTAAGCCTCAACATCAACCTAGCACGGATATTAATTGTGATGATCGATGGGTCAAAAAAATTGATATCTCGATAAAAATGGAAAACCAACAAAAAAAATAAAATTAAACTAAAACATTATTACATAAGAGAGCCTCTTACTTGTCCAAAGGAAGTTGTAGGGTCATTGTCCAAATTAGTTGTACCCTGTTCATGTCCCATTCATTTGCTTCTAATATTTAAGACAAATATGAACATCCAAATCCTATAAGATTTCACTTTAATTTTATACAATTTAATCCTATAAACTTATTTGTTTACTTATAAGTAAATAATGAAGCTTTCATCATAATAATAATAATAATAATAATAATAATAATAATAATAATAATAATAATAATAATAATAATAATAATAATTATAAGTTATTTAAACTTGTTTGGGGATAAATTGTTACTTAAAAACAAGTATACATTTTTTCTGAAGTTTGGTATTATGCTAAGTTGGAATGAGTAATACAGGGAAAGATTCTTGGCGTATTATTTGTGTACTTGAGTTTGTGAAGACAAGTATAATGTTGTTGAAGCAAAGCATTTATTTTATACTTTTCTTTATCATCTAATTTAAAAATGCTGAATGTTAGTGTAATATAAGTGACATCTTGTATTTAAGAAAAATGAAGTTAATTTTGATAATTCAATTGACTTACACATAGTTATTATTCAGCAAGAAAAAATAATTTAACTATTTCAAAGGCCAATTAATCAAGTTTGACTACAATATGATAATCCAACGAACATAAATACAAGAATGTGTTTGATTGACTTTATTTTTCATGAAAAATGTTTTTTTTTCATCCAAGTTCCTACTTTTCCATAAAAAATTTGTTTCAACTTTTAGTCGCGTGACCATATTTTCCTAAAAAAATAAGGAAAATATTTTCTTTAGGAAGATGTGATTTTTATTTTTCAGATAATTCACTCTCTTATCTATCCACTTTCTCTCATTTATCCTCTAATAAAAAAATGGACAAGTACAATATTTTTTAAGTCGAAAACTAAATCAATCAAATTGTCAAACACATTTAATTACTAATTTTCATACAAATAAATTTTCGACAATTGAATTTTTTTAGAATTTATTTTCTTTCCATCCAAATTTAGTATTTACAATCAAACGCACTCTAATAGAATAAATTAAATATATGTTTATTAACCATTGGCTTGGATTTAAAGACAATCTACTAGACCGTGGTTGATTTGCCGTTTTCGACCCATTTTCCGTTTTTCATTTTCGAAAACGCGGAAAACGCGTTTGGTTTGTCGTTTTTGAAAACGAGTTAAAATTTATAATTAAAAACGCAAAACGACTTTTTATCGTTTTCGACGTTTTCAGTTATGAATGTCGAAAACGCTCAAAACGGGTTGTTTTTGGGGAAAACTAAAAATAATTTTTTGAAAATAAAAATGGATAATGAAAATGCAAACTAACCACTACCTTAATAATTGGAGACATAGTAAGTGACAGATGTCCGTCAATAATTGTTTATCTAACTCACTGCAATGCAAACTCATTCACGTGCAAATAAAGTGCAATTAGCTTAACTTAATTTCCTTTTAGGACGATGATCAGCAGTTTATTAGGTCCCATATATTAGCTGTTCCATTACTCTATACCATGTCTCAATCATGCATTAAGTACAAATCAAATTATTGCATTACAAAGAATCGAGATCTATAATATCTTAACTTTCTTGGGAATGCAATCTATTCATAGTTTTAGGATCTGTTTGATAAGATTTCTACTTCTAATAAAAGAATTTTATGAGAAAACTGATTTGGAGGCATAATTAACCCTAGAACTTATGAATAATGTCAAAGATTTAGAACCTCTTAATCAAATCAATATCGATGGGAGATATAGAAAACACAGGGTGGAGAAGGTGGGCTTGGGATAAATTATGGGTTGACGTTGGAACTAAAATTAGATTTTTAGAGTGGATTACAATTTAGAAATAGGCTTGACATAAATTTTTGAGGAACGTCTACCAATTTTATGAATTAAAAAAAAAAAAATTGAAGCCAGTTTTATAAATTAAATGTAAAAGTTGACGCCCTGGGCTCTAGCCCAAATTCTTTGTTGCTTAAAAAAAAAAAAAAGAAAGTTGAACCCCAACTTTAAGGGTCCCCCACAGTCCCGTCCCGCCCCTGGAGTATCGTGAGAGCGATCAATCGCGAGATGTGTCCCAACAGACTAGCGAACAAGAGCTGTCTGTGCATTGTTACTTCATTTGCCAAGGGAGAGGGGTGGCAAGGATCGTTGTTTAACTTTCAATTTATTTTCTATTTTTAGTTTCATAAAATTGCATTAAAAAAAGAAACTATTTTTTAGTTGAGAAATTTTGGCCATGTTCAACAAAGCTTTTTGAGATAATAAGTTGGTAGATCCCATTAAATCCCTCATTATCTTAAAAGAGAGAATATGAAGTTTATTGTTCATTTTTGTCACATAGATTTTCACATGAAATTAGTTTGAAACTGGTTTGGCAACAATAAATTATGAGGAAATTAGGCTACGTACTCTAAAAAATTGACAAATTAGATTTATACACTTAAAACAAATTAAAACCTCTATCAACCGTAATTAATACTCCCAAATTTCCCCCCTAATTCAATTTAACTCCGAATTTTTATCTTAAATAATCAATTTCAAGAAAAATAAATTTTCATTTCATTTGAGTTCTGCAGATGGAGAACCTGCAATTTGCGGGGGAACTCATCAGAGAATTTATGGTGGTTAGAGGATTTACAAAAACTCTCCAATCTTTTGGAAAAGGGCTGGAAGTGATATTAGCAAGGGGTTTGAATTCAATAAGATTTTAGATTTGAATTTCTGTGCTTACATTTCCAAATTTCGAGGCTGAAAATTTGATTGATTTGCTCAATTTCTTCAAGCGATGTTTTTCTCATTCTGATTCTACACCGTTCGCTACACTGTCGAGATTAGAGTAGTATATTCTATGGTGTTATATTGTTAATGCAATAAAGTGTGAAAAGGCTAAGGATTTGGAGACAGGTTCTGAACATATGGATGATGAAGGGGGTTAGGTACCTGTTTCTTTCTGGGATTACTGTTGGAACACAGTTGTTTGATGAGTTAGCAAGTTGGTCTCCATTAGTTGAAGTGGAAGTTAAATGAGCAAAGAGCCCCTTAGCAATATGATTAGGTTTAGTTTGAACTTTATAATGTAAATAATTGACATTTATGAAATTTCTTTTTGATGATTTTGATATTATGATTGGGAATATGTTTGAAAATAATATTATTGAACTTGAGAAGAAATTGATAATGTCAATACATAGCTTTAAGTCAATTAAATTGATGCATATAAGGTGTTTGACGAGAGGTGAATGTGAAAAAGTGACATTCTGTTACTTTTCTGAAAAAGTCACACTATCTCATTTGAGTAATTAACTAGATGTATACATGTGCATTTTTGAAAATTTGATCATGCAAATTTAAGCATTGTTTTATGTTAATACATAAAAGATAGTTTTGAATCAATTAGATTGGTGCATGTAATGTATTTGTTTAAGGAGAATGTGAAGAATGTCACTTTTCTAAAAAAAAAGTCGCGTTATTTCATTGGAACAATTAACTAGATACACACGTGTGCTTTTTTTGAAAATTTGAACATACAAATTCAAGTCTTGCTTTATATTAATACATATGAAAAGCAAAACTTTGAATCAATTGGATTGATGCATGCAAGGTGTTTGCTTAAAGAAAATGTTAAAAAGTGTCACTTTTTTTTTTATTTTCTATCACTTTTTTTTTTTGAATTTGTGCAACTTCTTTTAATTTGTGTCACTTTTTTAAATTCATCATTTTTTCTAAATTTTAGTCATAGTTTTGAATTTTTGTCACTTTTTAAAGTAGATGTCACTTTTTTTTTAAAAAAAATTGTCACTTTTTTTAGTGCTTGGCACTTTTTCAGTTGCTTTCTTGAAATTTCTATCACTTTTTTTTTTTTTAGTTACGAACATCAATTTTTAATAAAAGTGAAATTTTATTTCATGTTTTAACATAAAAGTGACATTCACTTTTTTTTAGACAATTTTTAATTTATATTAAAAAAGTGACATTATGTCACTTTTTAATTTTAGACAGTATTTTTACTTTCAAAATTTTTTTCATATGATTTTTCTAAACATCCATAATTTTAAGGGTAGTTTTGTAAGTTTTCCATAATTAAATTGGTTTATGAATTAATTAATTTTATTCGGGCCTATTAACACGCAATCGAATTCATTAATTATCCAATATTTGTCAATTAATTAATTGGTAAATCTTATTCTTCTAATTCTCATTTTATGTGTGATCCATTAGGCTCTCAATCACGATATTTAAAAACGTGAATTATTATTTTGATCTAGTCAAAATCGATAAATTAAAATACCTCTTTTTAATTTATCGTCAATTCATGTCACTTTTTTTGAGTTTGTGAAAAAAAAAGTGACAATTTTTTTTTTTAATAAAAAAGTGACGTTGTGTCACTTTTTCATTTTATACAGTATTTTTTACTTCCTAAAAACTTTTCATATGATTTTTCAAAATACATCTAATTTTAAGGGTATTTTTGTAAGTTGTCCATAAATTATTCTATTCAATCACACTACAGCATACTTTTTACACGCCATCTCACTATTTTCACACGCAGTTTCATTGATTTCTCCATTTTCACACACTACTTTAGTTAATTAAAGCCAGTACTATATATTATATAATAATAAAGAAACGAAATTAAATATAAAGATTATTAAAAAAAATTGTAGACAAAAATAGAAAAAATTTATTATAAAATTTTTAAATTAAATTAAAATGATTTAAAAAAATAAATGTTATTTAAGTCAAATTTAACGAATGTCGTTCTATCATAAAGAATGTAAAAGATTATTTTATTAAATTAAATTAAACAAATAAAATTTAAAAAAGTTACAAAAATTAAATAAATAATATATAATATTATTTAACTAATTAAAAATAAAAAAAATAAATTTTACCATAAAAGAATTAAAAAATTTTTATGTCGAAATATAATATCAACAAAATTATTCCTCTAAAAAAAAAAAAAAAAACACTCCATGCACGGAGAGATAGCATTTCATTTTAAAGGGAGAATTCTTACATTTTCACTTTTCAAAAGAAGAGAACTCTCATTTTGCACATGGAGTAGAAGGTGATTTTTTCCCCTTATTTATAGTACTTTTTTTAATTAATAAATATTTAATTTAAAAAATTAAATATATCTAAATATTTATTAAAAAATGTTGAAGTTAATATTTTTTGTATCTATAAGTAACTTTTACAATATATAAGTTTTTTTTTATCACTTTTAAGTAACTTGAAATGATTTTTTTTACTTAAAAATAACTTTTTACATTCTAAATGGTGTAATTTTTTTATTAATATTTAATCACGAAGTCCCTATATATATATATTTTTTAAAATTTGTTTATAGTAATTTTTTATTAATATTTAATTCTAAAAAATTAAATGTATCTAAATATTCACTTAAAATGTTGAAGTTAATATTTTTTTTTTTATCTATAAATAGCTTTTACAATTTAGGTTTTTTTTATTACATTCTAAATAACTTGAAGTGCTTTTTTTACACTCTAGATAGTATAACCCATAAGTAAAAAATATCACTTCAAGTTATTTAAAAGTAATAAAAAAATTATAACTGTAAAAGCTACTTATAGCTAAAAAAACATATATTAATTTCAACATTTGTACATAAATATTTAGATAGATTTAATTTTTTTAATTTAAATATTAATAAAAATTACTATAATTATAAAAAAAAATAATAATACATGGAGTGCTTTCACTCCATGCATCTGTGCAAGGAGAGTGCGCACGGAGTGCTTTCACTCCGTACACGTAGAATTTTTTTTATTATAATAATTTTTTATTAATATTTAATTCTCAAAAATTAAATATATCTAAATATTTATTTAAAAATGTTGAAGTTAATATTTTTTTATCTAAGTAGATTTTACAATTATAAGTTTTTTTTATTAATTTTAAATAACTTGAAGGGATTTTTTTTATTTATAAGTAACTTTTTATATTATCTAATCTTTTTATTAATATTTAATTTAAAAAATAAATATATCTAAATATTTATACTTAAAAAATTTTAAGTTAATATTTTATTACTTATAAGTAGCTTTTGTAATTATAAGAGAATGAGGGATTAATATTTTTTTATCAATAAGTAACTTTTACAATTATAAGTTTTTTTACTACTTTTAGATAACTTGAACTGTTTTTTTACTTATAAATAACTTTTTACATTCTATATAATATAATATTTTTATTAATATTTAATTAAAAAACTAAATACATCTAAATATTTATACTTAAAAAACTTTAAGTTAATATATTTTTATTTATAAGTAGCTTTTACAATTATAAGTTTGTTTTAATTTTAAATAACTTGAAGTGATCTTTTTAATTATAAATAACTTTTTACATTTTAGAAATAAAGAATAACTATTATCTAAAAAATTATATAAAAAATATTATTACTAATAAAATTATAGAATATGATTGATAGTTAATAACGTGAAAAAATGAAGAAAGAGTATTGTGTGTCAGATTCAAAGCATGTAAGTTGCAGGTAAAATAGAAAACGACGTCGTTTATATTCCATCAATTAAAAAAAAAGCTACAATGTGACAAAATATTATTTAAAAACATATTACTACTAATAAAATTATAGGATATGATTGATAGTTGATAGCGTGAGAAAATGGAGAAAGAGTATTGTGTGTCAAATTCAAAGGACCAAACCAGTTTTAAACATGTTTAATGTGAAAATCAATGTGACAAAAATCAAACAACTTTGACCAAACTCATTTCAAACCAGTTGAATGTGAAAACATATGTGACAAAAATGAACCGTCCAACTTTGTGCAAAAAAATCAATAATTTCCACATCCACCAATAGAAAAAAATTGAAAAATTTTAAATAAAATAAATTAATATTGAAAAATTTTTAAATAGAAAAAAAATCTCCTTTCACTGAGAGAGAAAAATAATTGAAAAAATTAAGCTCCATCATAAATAAAGAGGAAAAAATTCATAAAAAATTTAAATAGAAAAAAATTATCTATAATATAAACAAAATAAATTAAGAAATAAATAAGAAAAAAATTTCCCCCATTGGAGATGATCTCTTTGTGAGACAAACTCTCCATGAAAGACTCTCATTTCACAGAGAGTTTTATTCCTAGAAATGAGGGAACTCTCCTTTTGAAAAGTCAAAAAGAGGGTTTTCAATTATTTTTCTCTTCGTGAAAGTATAATTTTTTTCTATTTAAAGTTTTTTCAATATTAATTTCTTTTATATTTAAAATTTTTACAATTTTTTCTATTAGTGAGAGTGGAAATTATTGTTTTTTTTTTTTTTGCACAAAGTTGGACTGTTCATTTTTATCAATTGCGTTTTCACATTCAACTGATTTGAAATGTGTTTGTTCAAAGTGGTTTGGTTTTTTTATTATATTATAAAAAAATATAAAATAATCTACCATGTATCACTCTTTCAAGTCACTCATTCTCCCTCTTTCAATTCAATCGATTTCTGTCCAAAAGTCAGCTTTCATGTACGAAAAAAAACTCTTAGAATTCTTTTTTTTTTTTGTGGGAAAAAACATCGAACAGTCATCATCTCAATCATAAGGAAGAAAATTGTAGAATTTATAACGATTATCTTTGGGTATGTTCTTGCAAATTTTTCTTTTTCCATTTTTTAGTTTTTTAAGATTTATTTAATGTATGCAGTTTTTATTTCTGTGTATAGATGAAAATCTAGTTTGGCTCATCTTCCTCTACCTAGATGTGATGTATGTTAATGTCTCTATATAAACGTGAAAATCTAACTGAAGTTTTTTTTTTCTTGGATATGGCTATAAAATTTATGTTTTTGTTGGATGTTTGCTTTCTTGTGGATTTATTTCTTATTTTTTTGTAGTTCTTTTAAGGAAAGAAAATGTGTCCAGCCTATAGAGAGTAGAGAATTAAAAAGAAAAAAAATTATTTTATGAATAAAACAAACTTCAAAAAATATTACGTAATTAAGCAAAAAAATTAAACAAACTAAAGTTACAAAGATAAAACAAAGAATATATTAATATTATTTAATTAAAAAATTGAAAAAAATAAATTTTATCATAAAGAGGAAAGAATTAGAAAAAAATTTATAATATGAACAAAATAAATTTAAATAAAAAATAAAGAAAAAAATATTCTCCGTGGATGGAGAGAATGTCTCTCCTTTCAAAAGGAGACTCCTTTTGAACTCTCATTTTGAAAGGAGAGTTTCTCTATGTGAAAGGAGACTCACTGAATGGAAATTTTATTTATTTATTTATTTTTTGTTTATATTATAGTTAATTTTTTTTCTTTTCTTGTTGAATCTAATTTTTTTAATTATTGTTTTTCTCTCCTTTAAAGGACAAATTTTTTCCATTCAAAAATTTTGTCAATATAAATTTGTTTGATTTAAAATTATTTCAATTGTTTCTATTAATGGAAATTACTGCTTTTTTTTGTACAAAGCTGAACAGTTCATTATTGTATTGAATCATTCAATTTCAAAATTAATATCACGAATAACTTACCTTAAATGATTATTTTTATAACTAATTAATTCACTTCTTCTTTAAATATTAAACTCATATCAACATTAAAACGTTAATATGACGTTCAAAATAATCCTGCTCGTGCATTGCATGAGCGATAGACTAGTATATAGTTAAAAGTGAATAAAAATTGTGAGCTCAATAAAATGTGTGGTTAAAAATGAAATTCGACAAAATTAAAATTTAAAAATAATTATAATAATAGTAATAGTAACAACGTTAACAAAGAAGAGCTTAGTGATAAATTTACACAATGAAGCTCATAAACCAATGTAAAATATTGGTGAAGGCTCGAAAACTAACATTATTTTTTTAAGGATTATTTTTGGAGTACATAAGGGGCACATGAGGGTGTCCATAATGGACGCCCGGCGCCCCTCCAATAGGGGGCCGCCGAGTGTCCATACTATTATGGATACTTTTCAAAGAGTTAAAGACCAACACTTTTTTCAATTGACATGTGAACATGATGGGTAGATTTTTTCACTTCAATGGATTAAATTATCCAAACAAGGAGTAGATATTTGTTGTACCATTCATCTTAAATAATTTAGTTAGATAATATACTTCTGTATTTAGAATATCATTAATGGTAGAATAAATTCTTTGCAAAAATGTTGGTTGAAGTTGAAGAAGATGATAAATGCATGGAATCCTGTCATTTCATTTTCGACATTTTATAAATGTCGATAATGATAGTATAAATGTCGTTCTCGACATTTTATAAACATTGAGAATTATATTTATACTATCATTCTCGACATTGTCATATGTCGACAATAACATTAAAAACTTGATAAAGTTGGGAAAATTTCGTGTATAGTGTTTCACATATTGCATGTAGGTGGTATCCTCATTTTCAGTTTTCGTTAGTAGCTAACATTATTTTTGTTTATGGCATACAAATATAGGAGATGTTAAGATATTTGTTGTCTCGTATGGTGGTAGATTCGTCAACATGGAGAACGGGTGGAAGTGGTTAGGGAACCATACAACATCAATCGTTGTTCGACATAATATTACATAAGAAGAGCGTGTACATAAATTATTCAAGAAGCTGAATGTTGACAAAATGAAGTTCCGAATTCAATTGCAATTTATAGTTCCAAACATGAATATACCCGCTGCTGATGTAGCCGACGATGAGGATTTGCAATGGTATATATCTGTTTACATAGAAGTAGTGTTGTGCGTAATTGTAGATGAATATGATGCTTGAGAGCACAAACTGCATGTCGGAGTTGAGTCTTTCTCACCAATAGAAGATGCGTTGTATGGATGCGACGAAGTCGGTATGTGCGAACTACAAGAGCTACAAATGATTGATAATACAGATGAAGGTTTAGGTGAAGGGAATTTGTATATTCAAAATGCAATTCAGTCGATTAATGAAGAGGACATTGCGGAGAATCAGATATTGTTTAGCAAGCAACAGTTACTCACAATGCTTCAATTTAAGGTTTTGAAAGAGAAGTTTCATTTCAAGGTTAAAAAGTCGAATCCTAAATCTCTTACCGTGTGTTGTGTTGATACTACATGCCATTGGTTAGTACGAGCTTTTAAGATAAAAACTTCAGAAATATTTAAGATTCGAGAGTATATACCTGAGCACATATGTTTTCTAGACGTTAGGCGGAATGCACAAATTCATGCAACAAGTGCACTAATTGGGCATCACATAATGCGAAGGTTGGACAATGCAAACCAACCATACGTTCTTGTGGGTATTATCGAGGATATGGAACGTGGATTTGGTGTACGGATTACCTACAACAAAGCATGGAGGGGTAAAAAGAAGGGACTTTGATTTCTTCGTGGTACACCTGAAGAAAGTTTTCAGAAATTGCCATCATACTATCACTTGTTAATTGAGAAAAATTCAGGAACCATCGCACACATTGAACTTGACTCCAATAACAGGTTATTGTACTTCTTCTTAGCGTTTGAGCTGAATGTACGTGATTTTCGAGAGTACATGAGTCCAGTAATTTGTGTTGATGGAAGTCATTTGAAAGGTCAGTATAAGGGAACACTACTAGTAGCTGCAGCGCAAGATGTTAAGATGCAAATATATTCTCTTGCTTGGGGTGTTGTCGATGGGAAAACAAATGCATCGTAGAATTGGTTCTTCACGAAGTTGAAAGATGTCGTTGATGACTGATAAGACATAAAATGTCGTGTTTTACATCCATTAATACTTGGATTTTTGTAATTAATTGATGCCTAAATGTACTCAGTACCGTTATATTTTGGTTTAGGTTGTAAATGGATGGAAAATATGGATTTGGACGAAAGGAACGAAAAACGTATGAAAACGAAGGAATTCCTAAGTTTGGCGACTAGAGTGTAAACATCTAATAGTTGATTCGGATCACAAAACGATGATTGAAGATCACATGACATCAATTGGATGTAATTGGAGGTCAAAGGGATGAAATAATGTTGAAACATTTTCACAAATCAAATTCCAGTTGAAGAAGTTATGCGCCGGATTTTTAGCCTCAATTTTAGATCCATTTTTCGAGTAGCAAACAATCGAATTGGAAAATTTGTATTTCATAAATAATTGTAGCTCTTTAAGTCATCTTTTCAATGCATTTTGAATCACCTCAATCGAAGTTTGGAAGAAAAAGTTATGATCAAATTATCGAGAGCTATATAGAGACGACGCGTATAACACAGTGCACGCGCACGGGCAAACAATGGCGTGCGCGCAGCACCTCTTTTTTTCCAACCCAAGAACAAAGTCATCCAATGGTATGCGCACAATGAAATATATGGGGCGCGAGCATGGGCCAAAATTTCTGTAACGGGCCAGTTTCCTTATTCTGATGAAATTCTACATGAAAACAATATTTTTGATATCATATATATACCTAAAGACACTAGAACGAAGGGAACCTCCTTTCTGACCTAAAAATCTTATATTCTACATATTCTTGGAGGAAAAGAACCGACATCATTCCCTTCTACTCTATTTTTCTCTTAGAATTGATGATGTACAACTAATTTCTCTTTTGGTCAAAAGATATTGAAACCTTGGAATCATTTTCAATTGTGAGATCCACCCAATTTTCATTGTTTAATTTATACTTTTAGTATTGAATATTCTTCTATACTTAATTTCACGATTGTTATGTTTGATTACTAAAATGATCCATTAGTTTATCATGCGTTTCAATTTATAGCTAAGTTAAATATCAAATCCGTAATTGTTTGATTAATTTAACTTGTGAAGCAACTATGACTAGTAATTTGCTGCTAAATTATTAAATCTTAGGAAGAACATTTATCTAGATTAAATGCAAATGCTTGGCTTGTGTTATTTAGTTCATTGATTTCTCTAATTCGGAAAGCCATTATTAATTTAAATTCTCGCGTTTGTCTAGGATTGTTTGGTAATGAGGATTAATTAAATTGCTTGTTTCTAATTTATTAAAAGTAAGGAGAAATAAGAAATTGTTTCGAATGAGAAATTATTTTCCAATGATGAATACTAAAAATATGAATTAATAATTATTTGTGGATCAATGACCAATTGCAAATCTCCAACGGTGGATGTTGACTTAGACCATGGTTCGTTCTATTGATTTCATTTAATTCGATAATTTACGTTTACATTAATTGCTTTTTTTATTAATTGTTTGTTTCAAAATAAAAACCTTCCTTTTAGTTAATTTAACTTAAAAGATAGTCTAAACACTCTTCGTGGAATCGACCCTTACTTCCACTACTACATTTATTTTGAGGAATATAATTTTTAATTTGGAGTGCTTGCGACAGCACACACCAAATTTTGGCGCCGTTGCCAGGGAGTGATTTAGTTATTTTTGTGCTTTTTATTTATTTCATTATTTTTTTTTTCAAAAAAAAAAAAGATTTTGTTTATTTTGTTATTTTGTTTAGTTTAGTTTTTTTCTTTCTTGATTGTTTATGCCCATAACTCGATCCTCTAACCAAGTTGATTTGCAGTACGATTCAAAAATAGAAAGAACTTTGTGCAGGTTGAGGATTAGCATGGCTAGGAATCAAACTTTGAAAGAGCTTTCAGCTCCGGATTTGAATCAACAACCTTTATGCATAACTTTCACTAATTTAGATGCTAATACTAGTTTTGAATTAAAATCCGGGCTAATACATCTATTGCCCACTTTTCATGGTCTTGCAGGTGAAAATCCCCATAAACATTTGAAGGAATTCCACGTGATTTGCACAAGCATGAAACCTACGGGGGTAACTGAAGAGCAAATTAAACTGAGAGCCTTTTCGTTCTCTCTGAAGGATTCAGCTAAGGACTGACTCTACTATCTACCATCTGGAAGTGTCACAACATGGAATTAAATGAAGAAGCTGTTTCTAGAAAAATACTTTTCAGCCTCAAGGGCAACAAATATTAGAAAAGAAATTTGTGGAGTAAGGCAGAATAATAGGGAATCTCTACACGAATATTAGGAGCGTTTCAAGAAACTGTGTGCAAGTTGCCCCCATCATCAAATCAGTGAACAGCTTTTCATCCAATATTTCTATGAAGGCCTTCTACCCATGGAACGAAGTGTGGTTGATGTTGCAAGTGGAGGAGCTTTGGTGGATAAAACTCCCGAGGGCATGAGGAATTTGATTGCAAACATAGCAGCTCTCAACAATTTGGCACTAGACTTGACACTTCTTCTAGACATGTTAATAAGAAAAATGTTTCATCTCTTGAACGACAACTTGCGAGTCTAACTTCTCTTATTCATCAAATGGCTGCGGGTAATATGCAAACGGTGAAGGCATGTGGAATTTGTTCGGTGGCAGGACATTCAACTGACATGTGCCCAACTCTCCAAGAAGATAAACAAGTTAATACAGTAGGCAGCTTTCCTGGACAACTACAAAGGAATTATAATCCTTACTCGAACACCTACAATCCAGGATGGAGGGATCATCCTAATTTTAGCTATGGGAATCAACAAGTGAATCAACTAAACTTCCAGTAATATAGGCAGCCATATCTTCCTAGATAACAACAAGATCAAACTTCAAGTTCTGGTATGTCTCTAGAGGATATTGTTAAGTCTTTGTCCACTAACACTTTACAATTTCAATAGGAAACAAAACAATTCCAACAAGAGGCAAGGGCAAGTATTAAAAGTTTAGAGAATCAAATGGGTTAAATGGCAACCGCAATCAACAGGCTGGAAGCACAAGGTTCAGAAAAATTACCCTCTCAAACAACGGTCAATCCAAGGGAAAATGTAAGTGGAATCTTGTTGAGGAGTGGTAAGGAAGTTGAAATTCCAAGGACAACCCCTATATCATTGGAACAGGAAAAGGAAAAAGATGTCCTTGAAGAAAAGAGTGTTCCCAACGATGATGGCGTATCTAAGCATAAGTTTCCACCCATTTATGAGTATAAACCAGTGCCCCCTTTCCCTCAGGCTTTAGTAGAACCTAGGAAAGATGAACATAATCATGAACTTTATGAAACTTTTCGTAAATGTGAGATAAACATTCCATTGTTGGATGCTATTAAGCAAGTACCTCGTTATTCTAAGTTCTTGAAGGAATTGTGCACCCTTAAAAGAAAATAAAAACTTAAAAGGTGAGAAAAGATAAACGTAGAGGAAAATGTTTCTGCAATAATTCAAAGAAATCTTCCTACAAAGTGCAAAGATCTAGGCATGTTTAGCATCCCTTGCACGATAGGTAACATTAGGTTTGAAAAGGCCATGTTAGACTCAGGAGCTTCTATTAATGTCATGCCATACTCTGTATACGCTTCTTTAAAACTTGGACCTTTGAATGAAACTGGTGTCATAATTCAACTAGCTGATAAATCTAATGTCTATCCTAAGGGTGTAGTTGAGGATGTTCTCGTGAAAATTAATGTTTGGTTTTTCTCACGGAGTTCTATGTGCTTGATATGGAATCTAGTGATCAAACTATCCCCATTTTGCTAGGAAGATCATTCTTAAGGACGTCTAAAGCTAAAATAGATTTTTATAGTGGCATGGTTACTATAGAATTTGATAAACAAAAATCAGTGAATTTAACATTTATGATGCCATAAAACATCCTGATGAAACTAACCCTGTTTATTCTATTCAAGTGATTGATAATTTAGAACAGAAAGTTTTAGAACTCGATGAAAACAATGCAGTGAAAGTTGCCATTGATAAGCATATTGAGGATGTGAATCAGGAGTTACTTTCGAAAACTACCTTGCAGGAAACCATTGCAACATTGGATGCTTCTCCAAAGTCATCAAAGTCAGGTAAAAGTTCGCATATTGTTTTGTCAATTGCTAACGAGAGGCCTTTCTATACAGGTTTCCAAATAGATGAAGTGAGAACATGGGACCTTGGTGTTGGGAATCTACTTATACATGCACAGCGGAATTTAAAATATATTTCGATTCCCATCCAATAGATCTCATTGTGTTTGGTTAGGAATTGTGATAGGATTTTACCTTTTCCAGATCTGCAATCCTTTTGCTTTTCTTTTCGTTCCACAACTTTGATTCGCCACCACAGCTGTCCAATTGTCCAGCCTCCAACGGTGATCCACACAGAGAATTTGATTGCAGCCTCTAGGGTTTTCTCTTGTGCTAGCAAGAATAATGAAAACCTTAATGGACCTCAAACCCTAGTTATGTATTTATATAAACCCAAATAGGCTCGGCCCGGTCCGGCCCAATAATTAATTAATCCAATTAATTAAACCCGGTCCGTGAATTAATTAATCCAATTAATTAATTCGAAAATATAAATAACAAATCCAATTAATTAATTTATCCAACGATTGTTAAATTAATCAATTGGCAATTTGCAATCTTCCAATTCTCTTTTGTGTGTGACCCATTAGGTTCCCGACCACGATGCCTAACGACGTGAAATATTATTTTGATCTAATCAAAATTGATAAATTAAAACACCCCTTTTAATTTATCGTCAATTCACATTCGCCGTCCCTGATTGACATCTAGCAATGTGTCAGGGCAATACATGTGACGGGAAATGTCACGTGGTATGACAAAACCAAATTCGTTCGTTTACCGTGAAACTATAATCCCTTCGTCAATATGATCCGATCAATTACGAGATATGGAATTGTGTCAATCTCGATCATCGATCATATCTTTCACTCCACTATTAAGTCAATATAAATCGAAAACTCCTTTTCGACTCATGAGTACACCTTGGCCAAGGATTTCATCATTGACTTAATTGAATGAAACGCAGATCATAATCTCCTACTATCTAAGAGTGACGAATCCTTTATTGATCAATCACAACCTTCATACGATTCTTGACGTACCCGAACGATGTCGTATTAGCGGCCCTTTTCAGAGCAACATCCAACACCGCCAAAGTATGACTGTCCTCATATAAGGTACTATGACGACCTCAAGTCAAAGGACCAATTTCACTACCGAACGTTAGAGATTAACCACCGACACTCAGATAGTTATCCATGTGGAATCTCTCGACGGGTCTCCAATGTTTTGTTCTATAACAAACATCCACGTGTTCATTTAAGTGTCACCACACTT
>NC_036238.1:18224404-18243684 GCF_002742605.1 Olea europaea var. sylvestris
GTCCCTGATTGATATCTAGCAATGTGTCAGGGCAATACATGTGAGGGGAAATGTTACGTGGTATGACAAAACCAAATTCGTTCGTTTACCGTGAAACTATAATCCCTTCGTCATTATGATCCGATCAATTACGAGATATGGAATTGTGTCAATCTCGATCATCGATCATATCTTTCACTCCACTATTAAGTCAATATAAATCGAAAACTCCTTTTCGACTTATGTGTACACCTTGGCCAAGGATTTGATCATTGACTTAATTGAATGAAACGCAGATCATAATCTCCTACTATCTAAGAGTGACGAATCCTTTATTGATCAATCACAACCTTCATACGATTCTTGACGTACCCGAACGATGTCGTATTAGCGGCCCTTTTCAGAGCAACATCCAACACCGCCAAAGTATGACTGTCCTCATATAAGGTACCATGACGACCTCAAGTCAAAGGACCAATTTCACTACCGAACGTTAGAGATTAACCACCGACACTCAGATAGTTATCCATGTGGAATCTCTCGACGGGTCTCCAATGTTTTGTTCTATAACAAACATCCACGTGTTCATTTAAGTGTCACCACACTTTAACTTGTGAGATCGGCTACTTACTTCACAAGTAAGAAATGCCACACGTGATGGTCTATCCGTAATAACGATATCCGTATCTCGTTATTACTTACGACCACGGATGATTTAAGATTCAATCAGATGTAATTTGTATCTCACAATCACAACTCCTTGTGATTAATAAATTACAAATATTTGAATCTACGGACTCTATTATTTATTTAATTGTCAATTAATTAAATAATAGATCTGCCATTTAATTGCATTAATCATATATAAAAGTATTTATGTCCAAAGTCGATTGGACCTAGGGCATAATACTTACACTTGGGAACCCAATTGATGTCGGTTGAGGAAGGAAACAATAAGTTTAGCCAAAGACAATAAACAAAAGCGCTGCTTGGGAAGCAATCCAAGGGGAGTTCGTTCCGTTATCTTTTTATTTTTATCTTTTTATATTCATATGTTTGGTTAATATTATCATTTTCTTTACATTTTACCTTACATTGGGGACAATGTAAGTTTTAAGTGTGGGGGAGGGAATTTAGGTTGAGTCTAAAATTTTTAGTTCGTATTTTTTTTTTTTTGTTTATTTTTGACTTTTTTATACGACTTCGACATAAGAGGGAGAAAACAAAGTGGTTTTGAACAATTTTGATTGTGTATGCTATTTGCTAGATTCAATTAAGCTTCTGAAGAATTCATAACATGATTGAATAAATAATCTCCCAACTTAGAGTTAATTAGTGTGATTATTTTCTTTGAGGATGATAGTAACTAGATTTCGTAGACAAAAAGCCAATGAGATTTTGAGCCTTTAGTCTGATACATCCATAACAGTCTCACTATTTTCTTTTATGAGTGATACTCTTTCATGGACTTGTTTCTCTAGAACTTGCCTTGATTTCCTTCGAGGTCACATTGATACATGCATGCATGAACATGATTAAGGTCATCTTTGTTGCATAAGTTAGCCACCTTAGCCAAATAGCCTACCATGTAATTAATTTTTCCCTTGTTGAACCCCTTTGAGCCTTATAGTCTTTTTCTTTTTTTTTTTGAACTCATGTTACAAGATTTAAATCTGGAAAAACAATATCTTTACCCAAGCCGTAAAGCAAGTGGAGTGTTGTTCTTCATTTTAATACATATGGGAGTGTGAAAGAAATAAGTGTGGGGGTGTATGAATCTATGGTAGAACTACAATTGGTGTAATGGAACATATTACTCAATTTCAATTCATAAATTCCATTATTAGTACAATATTTTGAGTTAAGAAAAAAAGAGGGGATAAAAAAAAAAGTGATGGAGGAAATGATCTTCAATGTTCCAAAATTATTCTATGTTCGTAATTCCTCCTAGTATCACAAGAAAATGAGTGGGTTGTGTGAAATAGATGCAAGGAAATTGTGAATTGAGAGATTGATCTTACAGGTTTTGTATATACATTTGAGCTAAGTTAATTCATCTTTACTCCACTAGTTTCAATGGCGTTTGAGTCACTTACCCAAATACTTCCCACCTGGACCCTAAGCCACGTTACAATCCGTAGAAAAGACTTTATGATTTGTGTAATGCATGTAATCTAATTGGTGGAGAATGAGAAGATATGCAAGCATATGGTAGATCATGTTTATTGGAATGAACTTGTGCGAAACACTTACCCATTAAACACATGAGAGTTGAATGCTAATATTCCGTAAAGGTTTACAAGTTTGTTTTACTCCATCTTTTATGAGAATACTTGCTAATTGATTATAAGTTGTGTAAGAAGGTTTATCATGATGTGTTATGTTTTTTTAGAGAGTTTGATTGTTCTATGTTGATTGCATTACAATTTTGATACTTTTGGGAAAAATAAAATTTGAGTTTACTCGAGGATAAGTAAAAGCTAAGTGTGGGGAGATTTGATAAGACATAAAATGTCATGTTTTATATCCATTAATACTTGTATTTTTGTGATTAATTAACGCCTAAATGTAATCAGTACCCTTATATTTTGGTTTAGGTTGTAAATAGATGGAAAATATGGATTTGGAAGAAAGGAACAAAAAACGTGCGAAAACGAAGGAATTCCTAAGTTTGGGGACTAGAGTGTAAACATCCAATAGTTGATTCGGATCACAAAACGATGATTGAAGATCATATGACATCAATTGGATGCAATTGGAGATCAAAGGAATGAAATAATGTTGAAACATTTTCACAAATCAAATTCCAGTCGAAGAAGTTATGCGCTGGATTTTTAGCCTCAATTTGAGAGCCATTTTTTGAGTAGCAAACAATCGAATTGGAAAATATTTATTTCATAAATAATTGTAGCTCTTTAAGTCATCTTTTCAACGCACTTTGAATCACCTCAATCGGAGTTCAAAAGAGAAAGTTATGATCAAATTATCGAGAGCTGTCCAGGAACAACGCGTGTAACACCATGCGTGTGCATAGGCAAACAATGGTGCGTGCGCAGCACCTCTTTTTCTCCAACCCGAGAGCAAAGTCATCCAATGGTGCGCGCGCAATGAAATATATGGCACGCGAGCACGGGCCAAAATTTCTGTGACGGGCCAGTTTCCTTATTCTGATGAAATTCTACATGGAAGCAATATTTTTTATATCATATATATACCTAAAGACACCAAAACGAAAGGAACCTCCTTTCTAACCTAAAAATCTTATATTCTACATATTCTTGGAGAAAAAGAATGGACACCATTCCCCTTCTACTCTATTTTGCTCTTAGAATTGATGATGTACAACTAATTTCTCTCTTGATCGAAGGATATTGAAGCCTTGGAATTGTTTTCAATTGTGAGATCCACCTAATTTTCATTGTTTAATTTATATTTTTAGTATTGAATATTCTTCTATGCTTAATTTCATTATCGTTATGTTTGATTACTAAAAGGAATCATTAGTTTATCATGCGTTTCAATCTATAACTAAGTTAAATATCAAATCCGTAATTGTTTAATTAATTTAATTTGTGAAGTAACTAGAATTAGTAATTTGCTGCTATGAAAAATTATTAAATCTTAAGAAGAATATTTATCTAGGTTAAATGCAAACACTTGGCTTTTGTTATCTAGTTCATTGATTTCTCTAATTCCGAAAGCCATTATTAAATTAAATTCTCACGCTTGTTTAGAATTGTTTGGTAATGAGGATTAATTAGATCGCTTGTTTCTAATTAATTAAAAAGGAGAAATAGGAAATTGTTTCGAATGGGAAATTATTTTCCAACGATGAATACTAAACGTAAGAATTAATAATTATTTGTGGATCAATGACCAATTGTAAATCTCCAACGGTGGATGTTGACTTATACCATGGTTCGTTCTATTGATTTCATTTAATTCGATAATTTGCGTTTACATTAATTATTATTTTTAATAATTGTTTGTTTCAAAACCAAAAACCCCATTTTAGTTAATTTAGCATAAAAGATAGACTAAACACTTTTCGTGGGATCGACCCTTACTTCCACTACTATATTTATTTTGAGGAGTATAGATTTTAATTTGGAGTGCTTGCGACAACACGCACCAATGACTCAAACCAGCTAGTGTTTGTGTTGGACAGGAAGAAAAGTATTAAGCGGGCAATTACGAGGTTGCTCCTGCTTTCTCACCACGGTGCCTACATCTGGCATATCGAGAAAAATCTTATTGCTAGGTGTAGCAGCAACAATGTCATATTCTTGTTCAAGCGCTCAGCGCTAGCATACCGCCTATCGAAATTTGATCAGTTCATGATACGGATAAGAACCATTCGACCATCAATGACATTTTACTTGGAATGTACCGATATATCCACCTATTCACGGGCAAATTTTATTGGTAATCGATATAACGTTATGATAAATAATATTGTGGAGTCACTAAATTCAGTCCTAAGGCGACAACGAAGTTTCCCTATAACATCGTTGGTCGAAAATATTACGTTATTGATGCAACAATGGTTCTACGAGAGAAGAAGCGCATTCACTAAATATAGTACTATCATGACAACAAAAATTGATGATGAACTGAGAAAATCGTTTGACACCAGTGCAACCTTATAAGTACGAAATTTGGATGAACTTGTTTTTAAGGTAGGTGTAGCTACCGAACTCTGTAATGTCGACCTTATAGGTAACACATGTTCATGTCGAGAGTTTCAGATGAGACAAATCACATGTTCACATGCATCCTGAGATGCTTGCACAAAAGGAAAATCACTATATGACCCGTGCTCCTCTTACTACACCACAAAATGTTGGCGAGTTACGTATAACGAAGTTCTTCACCCCATTGGCCGAGAGTCAGATTGGATTGTTCCTCATTCCATTTGTTCCGTCGAAATTTTGTCCCCAAATATACGTAGAGCACCAGGTCAACCTCCTACCCAACGTCAACAGTCAAGAACTGAAATGTCGACTTTGACATGAAAATGTGGCCAATGTGGAGGTTCTGGACATAACGGGCAAACATGTAAGAATTCGACACTTTTAAGTGACACATACATTTGAATGACATTGTGTATTCTGATCGTCAAATGCTCAGATAACATGGATTATCAATGTTTTAAATATATTATTGTGCATTACTTGTTTTCTATCTTGTTCATCTCTAGTTTTGAATGTTTTGAATATATTTTTTACTTTTACTTCTTGTTTTTTCTTTATTTTCTCTTCATAGCACTTATTTGCAATTACTTATTCTAAAATTAAGTTCGTAATACATTCCCAATCCTTTATACCGATTCATCCCATTTTTGGTGATTTTTCTCTTATATTATTCTTTTTGTTCAAAATTTTATAATGCACAAACAGGAAAATTCGTATAGACATTTCACCAAGTACAAACAAGAAAACCCAGGTAATTTAAATAGCTAAAAACAAGGGAATTGGTGATCACATATGTTCTTATGAGCATTTCATTACGATGTCATATCGTTCATCATATAAGTGAACAATCATATATCTAATTCATCGTTGGGATTTTCTTAATCATTGTAAATACGATGTGGTAATGGATACAAAGCAAGCCATGAATGACCCGTTCTCCTAAATCACTAGAGTAAACGAAATGGTAATTATAACAAAAGAAAATCATAACTCCAATGCAGGTCGTAGGCGACTACTATACAAAATGGTGATCACTCCAAAAAATATCCATCACCCATATGGATTTTATAGAGTTAGTATATGTACTTAAACATTTTACTTACAAAGATTGAATCTTCTACATATCCTCCACCATAGATAAAGAGGACATATTACTGTCATACTCGTTGTTGGAGCTAACCCACTTGCATGAGAATATATCTCACTAAACCACTTGCTGAAGTCATTCATAGTCATTATTTATGTATTGTTATTTCACATCATAATGGTTGAGAATGTACTTGTACTTGGCATACCAATATTAATTAACATCTGAATTGCTATAGTAATTATAAGTTTTGTAATTAATAGTCCAATTTGTTCGGTAGTAAATTGGTTGCAATTAATTCTTCATTAAAATTGGTTGGATTGCCTTTATCTTGACATTTGATGTCGTTCTCGACATTTGAAATGTTGTTATCGACATTAAATGGCTGTTAATCTCGACGCTTGACGTTACAGTTGTCTAGAACGACAATTAGACCAAAACAAGAGATATCTCTACATTTCAACGATTTCCTTACATTTGATATGTAGTTTTCGACATTAAATAGCCGTGAAGTTTGAAATTTCATATAAACCACTAAATTTGAATCAACCCAAGTTCATATTACGTACCATCATATAAATCAAAATATGTAAACAACTAAATTCAAATCAACATAAAGCTTGATATTTCATATTGCGTACCAAAATACATGACCAAATACCACTATATAAACCACAATACATATTGCCTACCACCATATAAATCAAAATATGCAAACCACTAAATTCGAATCAACATAAAGTTCATATCCAATCACCATTATGTACCGTAAACTAAAATACACAGACTACGCATCCCTCTTACCCCTCTTCCTACCGAATCAGGTGAACAGCTTCTTTGTGTTCGCACTAGCCTTCTTCAACTTCGACGATTGAGGTCTGCATGTAGGTGGATCAGCAGTAGACGCATCAACTGTAGGTACAATGGTTGGCGCCTCTTCCACAATATAACAAGCGACGTAAACTGACCCAATAACTCCAACCCCACCTCTCGACGTTATGGACACATCAGGGATATTGCAAACAACCTCTTCGGTTGCCTCTCCGACATTCTGTTTGTCCGCAGAAATACTGGGAGTTAAAACATCACGTCGGGGCACATCTCCACCGTAATCATCATGACCAAATCCACCATACTCGTCAGCAACATTATGTTGCCCAATTTCTGTAACAACTTCATCAAACCTACGTCGGAGCACATTTATCTCATCAGTGACATGATTTCTCAAATCGCACACATGACCTCCCAGATCATTTTGGAGACTAGCAAATCTTATGTTCATCTCCTCCCTAAAATCGCCCATCCTGCTCTCAAATGCCTCCCGTTGTTCGTTCAAGAGAGCCTTATCTCATCTAAAGACACAGGCTTTTTGATGACCAGATCCTCATGCTCTTTTTCTCCACCTTCAACGTGATGCAAATTTCGATGACGAAATCTACATGTGTTGCCTCTCCGAGATTTATTTGATCGATAGTTGTTGTCATCGTTCCGTATGACCATCATTTTTAACTGGACAAGCTTGTATTTCTATTGATTAAGCAACGAGACTGTCTAGAAGGGGGTCAGCTATGTCTTCCAATGGAACTAGTCGACGAAGTACGGCTGCAATTCTTCTGCAGCAATTGGGCGTAGCATCACCCACAAGTGTACCTACAGGGGAAAGAAAAATAGGCGAAATGAAATATTATATATTGCGATAGTGTAACGCAATTATGTATGTAAATCTCTCACATGTGTCTTCTCAAAACAATCTGAATATGTGATGCGAACCCCGTAGCAACGTTGACTACGAAACCCACAACGAGATTGACGAACCCAAGAAAGCCAAATTAATCCAAGAGTTTAGGATTAACCCCAAAAGAAAGTCGAACCAAAAAACCCAACAAGAACGACGCTTGAAAGACCCCTTGATCACGCAATTCAAGAATTAAATCCGGTTATTTGAACGCCACAAGTTAACACTTGATAAGTTCGAAATTGTTCAATGAAGAACAATGAAAAGAAGACAATACGCCTCACTTTAATTCAATATCAATAATGTCAAAAAATTTTAACATTTGAATGGAAACTCCTATTTATACTAAACCTAAAAACTAGGTAAAAATCGTGCAAAAGTCGATCATAATCCCCAAAATATGGAAAAAAAAAATAAAAAACTAACAAAATATGAAAAATTACCAAAATTATAAAATTCACCAAATTTTTGGTCTGTGCGACCACATGGTTCAACCAAAAACCCATCTTAAGTTTCGGTATGCCTCCATGCGGTCGCATGGTGTTTTAGCTGTGCGGTCGCACAGGCTTGTTTTCAGCCTCCGATTTCGTCGCTTGATAACAAATTGATCCAAGTTGATTCGGCCCTTGACCCGAACATGAAAGTTACTCCATTTTAAGTCCCGAACATGGTTCCATCAATGGTTTCTTGAACGAGCAATCCCATTGCTTGTTTCACTTGCTTTGCCCTTGATCGCGTCATTGGTCCACCATCGACTATCAACGGGTCTCGTCTCGCACTCGCCTTCGTCGGGCTCGACTCTTGGATCATATCAATATGTTCAAGAATGAGGTTGTTTTGTTCTAGACCATCGCAACATCCTCGAAACATCGTCACAAGTCTTACTCGTACGCCCAAATCTACATGACATTTATAACAGTAATAACCATATTCGGAGGTACATAACAATATGCGATGAAAAGAACTGAATGAACCAAAATACTTGTATACCTAGACAACGAGAGGAAATTCGTACAACATGTAAGTCATCCTATCACAATCGTTCACTTTTGTCATGTCCGCCTTTCTTTCCCATCTCCATAGCAGTGATTTGATAAGAAGTTGAAAACATACTGTCTGTCATGGGTAGACATTGAAGAAATCCAAGTCATCAACGATGGAGAGAGTTGTCGGATGTATTCCTATATTTCCGTCTCTTGAATTAAATACCCTTTTCAATAATTAGTGCCAACCCAAGCTTGTAACGATCATTATGGTTGGGTCATTTCAAGAAAACTTTCTCCAGGTCGCTACAAGTTACCCAGTCCATATTAGCAAACATTCTATCCTGTAAACAGGTTTTCTCTAGGATTTTTTCAACTTTGGTATCTTTAGGCACTCAATAGCACTTCAAACCGATGATTAATGCGAACTCCAACAGTTCAAATCGTGCGAACCTTTGGTTCACCTTGAACCAAGCCTCAAATCGCTTTTGGCAGACCACCGATTTGTTTACCATTTCATGAATTAATTAAGCAGATAGTTTTAGATCCGGTAACATTGCAACATGTCTTATACAACTGTCCTCCAACATAAGCTTTTGTTATAGATTCAATTTGTTGAAGACAACTGTTATGTATTTTGTGTTGCTAACCTGTGAGGCATGGGTCGGAACACGTTCTTCCTTCGAAATGTTATATCGGTGTGACATACTCATCTATAAATCAAAACAAATAAAAACAACACTTTCAACAAATTTAGTGCGTGAAATGTGCTAAATGCATGACTATATTGAAATGTGTCAAATGCATACAAACACGAAAGGATAAAAATGCGTGAAATGTGCCAAATGCACTTAATAGTCCAAAATGCAAGAATATACTGATGAAAATAATTTAAATTGTGCAGAATTTGATAAAATGCAACAAAATTGACGAGGACATCTGAAAATAAAAAATAAACAGAAAGCATGTAACAAAATGCACATAAACAATCCAAATTCCAAAAAATATAACAAACAAACGAAATAATTGAAAAACGTAGGAATTATTTTGAAATGCACGAAATGACCGTAATTGCTCAAAATATAACAAAACACATGAAATAGATCACACATATTTCGTGTTCAAAAATACAAGAAAATGAACCAAAATACGAGAATGTACCAAAATGCACTAGTATGATGATTAATATGACATTATACAAAATGCAATAAACTCACCAAACTCTCCTAAATGCATGAAATGCACTAAACATAGAGATGAAAAAGATTATATAAATGAAATGTACAAAACTAAAAGAAAATGAATCAAAATGAGTAAAATGCATTAAAACATACAAAACGGTCCTAAGTGAGTGAAATGTGCTAAAATGGAGTTCGCCTTTTGTTTACCATCCACGATGAAGACAAAAAGTTAATCTGCGGGAAACGGAAAGGCCATGCATCCAGTGGAATATACTAGAAGCAAGAAAATGGTAAGGTCATAAAAGGAAAACAAGATTATCAAGGAATCACTCACAAGTGCAGGTTTCTATCAGAAAGTTGATTGGGAATTGGTCTTATATCTATATGTATAGATTATCAAGGAAAATGAAGCAGTATTTTGTCCACAACTCCAGTTGATTAAATTTATGTAGTTTTCACATCTTCACATGATTTTTCTAAATTAATCATCATATTTTAGTGCAACTTGCCAGCATTTTATTCGGACAATTATTAGGCTACAAGTATACAATATTGTTCTTAACATTGTCAACACTCAACAGATGCATGGTATAAATTATTAGAAATGCATAGCAGTACTTAAAACCAGTTGAATTATTGCAAAATTGAAGCATCAAAGAATTGGAAACTGATAAAAGAATACCTGAAAACTTATAAAACAAACTAATCACGTGCTATACTCAAACAAAGAAAATCCCAAATTTCCACTTTTCTATTGCCTTAGTTCCAAATCAATGCTTAATTTGCTCTTTCATTTTTTCAACTTTTTTAGAAAATCGAAAAGGATATGCAACAAAATGTATTAATATTGATCTAAGAATCCCAGAACAAGATGCAAAAAAAAAAAAAAAAATGGGGGAATACAAACTCAACTCTTAAGACGTAGAGAAATGACTGAATAAAAATTAACCTAATTAGATAACCGGTCATAAATACAGCAAACATTATACAAACGAATCTGAGAGTAATCAAAAGAAATCGATTAATCAATTGTCGCCCAGAAAACACGTGCCTCCCATTAGGTTTTGATCCTTGTCGCCTTTCTTCCTCTTTCCGTCTTTTTCTTCAACATGAAATTGATTAATCAATCAAAAGAAACAAATACAAATAGAATAAAATAAATTAATGGTTATTGAAAACAAGAGATTCAAAAAACAGACCACCACCGAAAAATGTTTCCTCACGAACAACCGACGATCAACTCGGTCGATGTCGACGATTTGAGGAGAAAATAAGAAACGATGTAGCTCGAGTGCATAGAGTATTGTAGGCGTGAGAGAGAAATGGAAGATAGGGTTTGGTTTTGGGTTCGGGTTCGGGAGCTCGTGAAGTTTTGTTATGAAATTTAAGTTTTTTTTTTTAGAATTAATCTAGTGGTACATAATGGGGTGTACCTAAGGGTGTACACCCACCTCACATGGGGTGTGGAGTCTACCCGAATAAGTATTTTTTATTCGGGTGGATCCCACACCCCATGTGAGAGGGGTGTACACGCTTAGATACACCCCTATGTACCATTAGTACCACCGTTTTTTTTTATTATTCTTTAAAGAAAGCGGGTCGGGCCGATTTTGGACGGTTTTTATTGATCAACACGTGACCCGACCTGACCCGACCCAAACATTTAGAGTGTGTTTGATTGGCATGGAAAATATTACCTAGAAAAGAAAATATTTTCGACCTTTTGTGGAAAATAAAAACCACCTCTACCCAAGGAAAATATTTTCCTTAAAAATAAGGAAAATTAGGCATATTTTCAAAAGTTGGAAAATGTTTTTCATGGAAAAAAATAGCAATCAAACACTCCAAGTAGGAATTTGGGTGAAAAATTGATATTTTTCATGGAAAATAAATGTAATCAAACACACCCTTAATGTTGATTGACATTTGAAATGATATGGAAAATTTTGAATTCTAGTGTGGAAATAGAATTTGCTCATAGGGGTATTTTCCTCTAAATAATTTGAAAATGGATATTGACAAAATTGTGGACATTTTATAAATGACTAGGTGAAAATGGATATTATGTGAAATTTCCTCATATAATTATTATTATTTATTTGATACCATATCACTTAAACTTGAGAAAATAGAAGAATTTAATTTAATGGGTTCACTTAGAGTACGGTACCCAGCATTGAGTAATGAGTATAGAGTACACCTGGCCAGATCAGGTCTACTTGGGTTGTGCTAAGCTCGGAAGGCCACTGGACCCAATATTATTCTTTCCTTTTTTCCAAAAGTAACTATTATATTTCCGTGAAAATAAGTGAATTATTAAAGCCATTTATTTTTTGTGATTTAATGACTAAACTTAACTTATAAGTAATCGTAATCTTTGAAGCAAAGCAAAACTTACTGTGGTACTTTTTTATGTTTTTACTTCAGGTATATAAAAAGTCATATGTTGATGGATTCAATTAATTTGGTTATGAGATGGGTTCAATATGGTCATGCTACTAAAATGTACAAAATCAAAATGACAAAGCTACCGTGAGAATTTAATTAGTAAAGAAGAAAATTTGAATATCATAAAATACCTAATTGACTATAAATAAATTAATAATTAGAGTGCATAAAAGAAAAATAAACCAAATCTGTTAAAATTAACTTTTACCAACCCTATGCACAATCATATTATATTAAATTTCGAATCAAAAGTCTGGCACGTACTCATTTAGTTTGATTCAAATTCGAGTGTCGTCTAATCCATAAAACTCAAAGATCTTGTATTCTCCATTATTTTGTTGATAGAACTCCGGAGAATTATTCTTCAACCGGCGAGACTAAGCCCTTGTTGGACACCAATTAATTTATTTTATTTTTTGCCACATGATTATTTTCAATCACATATTCATACAATAAAGTATTTTACATGTAAATTCAAAATTTTTTCCAACTTTCTAACTTTACATTCTTTTTAAAATATTATTCAAAACACCTCCCCCGGGCTAAATTACATATTTATTTATAAGGTGAAAAATCAAAATGTCTTAATCATCAAAATGACAGTTTGAAATGTAGTGTCAAATGTGATTGGAGTAGAGAGAGGACGTGGCAGCTTTTTATTTTTCTTTCTCGTATAAATCTCTCTACCGTGTTTGACCCATTCCTCAATTCAACTTGGGTGGGGATTCCTGTGTCCGTAAGTCTCATCATTTTATTCCTAGTTGGCCACTATTAGATCTGGTTGTCATTTTTATTTTGTTTGATACATATGAGTCATCAGCCTGTCGATGTGTAATTGGAATTTTAAAATACGCAATGAGGTGTACTTTTAAAGGAAGTAGTTTGTTGCACTTGTCAGTCTAACTATCGTTGAAATTTTGGAGACCTGTTAAAAATATCTTTGATCGTGCTTTTCTCAAACTCATGAGTTTACAATCTATCTTTTCCAAAAGAAAAGGAAAAAAAGCACTAGCTTGAACTTTTAGTAGAAACAAGTGCAATCATATCCATAGAAAGTAAATGATTTATAAATTTTGGTGCTCTCTCAATCTCTCTAACAGGATTATATTTTTTATATATAGATTTTAATGTTGACAAAGGAATGCGATGTTAGTATTTAGCAAGAATTAGTCTGTGCGTACATACTAATTCTTCACCGAACAATTTCAGAACAATGGAATGGATGGAGTGGATATTTTTTTTTACAATTTTTCACCCCATGTGAGTGTTCGTAGGATTTTGTCATTTTGTGTAACCCCTACCAGTGCACCAGGAATTATTCATTTAACACAATTTTTTAATTGTTTTACCAATTGTCATGTGACAAGTGTTAATGTCTATTTTGTAGAGAATTGTCAAGAGATCAGATATCTCATTCACAGTGTCTAATCTTAGTTGATCAAGTTGGACACGTAAAACCTTGGATTACCACGTTCTGTTCATGCAAAAATGCATGCACTTGGAAAAAAAGGAAACAACTTGCGTTTGTCAAAACTGAAGGAACATGCCTTGTTACCCATTTCAACATCATAAAAAGAGGCAAAAGCGGTCCATTCACTGCTTTTTTACTTCAATTCTCTAAGGATTTATCAGAATAATTAAAAATTTATATGTTTAGATATTTGATGATATACCATCCAATCTAGGAACAAGAAAAATCAACATTTCTGTAGATAGTTATACACGGACATTGGAGCGTGATTCACTACTTAAATTCGTCATATCAGTGACGTAGTCAAGACTCGAACTCAATTCATGCTTAATTTAACTAGGAAAATTTTTTCAACGATAAAGATAGTAATATCAAAAATGAAAATTTAAAAGTAAAAATCACATAAAATATATTTTCTGAAAATTCAGGGGGACCTATATCCCACTTGACACCACCTATCACTGTATAGAATTACGTTGACATAGTGACTTTTGAGTGGATTGTAGTATGGATCAAAAACAATGAATTTGTGGACATTTTTTCGTTGACATGCGGTGAAGAAAATATTTTAGATTTTAGTCAATATTATCGCCTTACAATCGACAAAATATCAGTGCAACCTTCCAAATTCAAGGAGGCTTCGTCCCACCCGGCTGTTGAGTGTGACTTTTTTGTGTTTTTACATTTGTTCCCCCAGTACCTACATGTGACTAGATTCTCCCTAACGCAATAAAAGAAGCCTCCGTTTGATCCACTTTCTTTGGCCACAAAAAATGAAAAATATGATCGTTATTCATCATATTAAGTCACCATATTTGACTTTCTATCTTTTTATAGGATCCATAATGACTATTTTTTTCATTCTCATCCTTAAATCTATGAAAATCAAACGAGGCATAAACTTACAATAAGAGTTCGATGGTCTTTCCTATAAGTTCATAACATTGCATTGAGAGAAATTGTGTTTGATACCAAGAAGATATGAAATTGCACTGGAGATAATGACAAGTTCAATGTTTTGGATGAAGTTGTGGTAGTAATTGAGTCACATCGAGGTTGAGCTGTGGTGATCGAATTACACCAATTGAGTGACACCGATGTGGAGCTGTATTGATCAAGTTATGCAGAAAAATGGATTTTTCGCTATTGTCAAAGATTGTGAAGTAATCAAGACGCGTTTTGTGACTAGGACGAGAGATTTGATGATTGCAGTGCAAATAAGCCAAAATGGAGGATAAGGTTTGAAGAGTCTATCAACTTGATTCTGTCTACTACAATTGATTAAAGATTGATGGAATCTACAGGTACAAGAGCGTGACAATAGGTATCGAGACGTGACATGAATTGAGATATTTTAGATTAAAGTGGAGAATCTGAAAAATAAGAAAGTCCAATTGGAAAAAGAAAAAGAATTTTACTTTGACAATAAAAAAAGGAAATATCGCAATAAGGTAAAATAATTCCTTTCATTAAGGAATGTGACCAAAATGGAAATTTTTAGAAAAATTGCATTGGACGAAAGCATCATTTTGCAATCAAGAAAATGATCCTAATATTTAGAGACATTGCATTAAGAATAATAGTGCTCGGCACTATGGTGACTTGAATTCAAGTAGAAAATTACAAGTATCTAAAATTGTGAAAGTTTAGAGAAAGAGAGTTGTAAAGAGAAGCTAGAAAAAAAAATAATGGTAAGAACTATATACGTTGTAGGTTGATTGTTCTAATTTTGGTCCGGGAGAAGTTATGAGAGTGAAGAAATCATTGTATTGTGAGATTTTCTCAACTAATAGAGTCTTCTTCTTCTGTGGTTGTTGCTGATAATCATATTTAATTATTGTTTTTCTCTTTTTGACTCATTTTTGTGGTTCGTTGCGTTACGTGTAATTAATTTTTCATAAATGAAGAACGACAGTAATTGAAATGGAATCATTCATCCAAATTCAATATCCTAATATTGCACCTCTACAATATTTGTACTCGGACCTAATATATATATATTCAAAAAACTTCTATTTTCGTATCCCATAGAAATTGAATATTACGTATTTTTTTGTGTACCGTGTAATCTATCACAAAGCTTCGTTCAAAAAATATGGGACTAACAATTAAATTTTGAATTATTTTTATTTCAATAAAAGAATTGGAGTATTTTGTTCTTTAATGAGTAAAAATAAAATTACAACGGAGTATCGAAAACATTTTAACCGTTTTCTTTCCATCTTAGTATCAATGTTGCAAACAAACAAAATTAGAGAAGATCAATCACCTCGTTGTAAGTGATGCAACTACATTGAATTGTAACGTTAAGTAAATTGAAAATCGATCTCAATCATGAGTTTATAACACCTTCTCATGAATAGTTCAGAGTTGAGCATCAGCTCAACCTTTTTATTTAACATGTGTTTGAACCCCTTTTTTTGATAGAATGAATTTAGTAATAGTGATTTTTTGAATAATGTGTGATAAATAATTTAAGAAAAAATGAGTTTTTTTATATAATGAAGTTAAAAAATAGGCTTACTCTGATGTTATTTTTTAAAAAATCAAAAATGTAATCTGTCAAGCCAGCCAGCCAGCCAGCCCTATGGCTATGAGGGTTAAAATTTTGGTGCACGGTTCAGAAGACAAAACTAGGTACGGAAGTGCATTATGTGGAGTGGGGCCCATCCTCGTCAGCAAGTCCAACGAATTTATCCATTTCGCTCTCAAATGGATAACTAGTAAAAAGCATCCTTATCATTTGTACTCATTGCTAAATCAGTACATATCATTTCAAACTTGACAATTACTTCCTCATTTCAAACATTTCTTGCTCCTTTCCGTTACATTCCATCAAATTCTTCTATTAAATATGTGTAATTTGGTTCAAAACATTCCTGTCGTTTGTTTTCATTACGCAAATAGTCCCCATTGTTTCAATTTTGATATTTCGACACTCATATCAATCTTTCTTTACTTACATGTCCTTATCATATATATTCTTCACTATAATATAGTAAAATGATTAATTTATCATCATTTTGAAATAAATAGAAAAAAGAAATAATATTAAAAAATTATATTCCGAGTTTCATGTTTTTTAAAAAGTACAAACTAATATCACGTAAAATGATTTAAAACATTTAAAAAAAAGAAAAATATTTTATCTCCGCAATTAACCCACCTACACCTACGCCCATCCCCTACACTCCACCACCACCACCAGCACAAAATTAATTAAAGAGATAATTAAAAGTATAATAAAAGTAAAAAACAAAATGGTGCTTATTTCTCATCAAATATTTTATTTATATTTTCAATTATCTTTTTAATTATTTTAATGATGGTGGTGGTGAAGGAAGATAAGCGTAGGGGTAGGTGGATTAATTGAAAAAATAAAATATTTTCTTTTATTGAAATATTTTAAATTGTTTTACGTGAGTTTCGCTTGTATTTTTTTCTTAAAAAAAAATAGAAACTCTAGATACAATTTTTCATATTACTTCTTTTTTCAATTTGTTTATTTAAAGATAATGATAAATTAATCATTTTATAATGTTATAATGAGAAAATGAACGATAAAAATCTTTTTAAGCAGAAAAATATCGATCTAAGTGTTCAAATTTCAAAATTGAAGTGAAAGAGACTATTTGAACAATTAAAGCAAATGATAAGAACGTTTTGCATCAAATTAAAAATATTTAAAGGATGGATTTAACGGAAATGATGAAAAGGACCATTCTGCAATAAATGTTTTAAACGAGGGTATAAATGATAAATTTAAAACTATAAGGACCGTCTTCACAATAAGTCCAAACTTGAGGAATGTTTTTTGCTAATTACTCTTCTCAAATCTAAACCCGTGTGCTCTAAAAATCTAAAAAAGATTTATTTCTGTCCCCGTCTATTGTCCAAATTACCCCCACTTTTTCTACCCAATTTCTCTTGATTATTTGTCAAAATCAAATAATAATAGTAACTGTAAATTGGATTGCAACCCGTTTGGAACTTTTAATTTTTACTGTCCATTTAAAATATTAGCAAAATTTGTTCTGTCTTGTATTTCAAATGCTTTTCTTTTACTTTTGAATTTATAATTTTTACAAAAATGTGTTTTATAATAAAGTTTTCATTAATTATGAAGAAAAATCACAATTACTCGTTGAACTTTTTCTCAAGATTGTATTCCAATATTGAAGATCCCGTCGTGAATATAATAAAAGTTATCTTTTCAATAAATTTAAGACTTATTTTAGGTAGCTTGGTTCAAAATCATTTATGTTCCAAAAATTAAAGACGTAGAATCTCTATAAAAATGATAAGTATGAAAAATCAAAAGCCATTTCAAATTGACAACAAAAGAATTGGTGAGCCAACCTTAGACGTATATTGCAATGATTGAAGAAATGTAGACCCCGAACGAACGGTGGCGTGTTGCCTCGTCATGTCATAGAGGATATTATATACAAATTATAAAAAGAAGGATTTTGAAGAAGAATGTGAAAATGTGGAAAATTTTTGGGTTGCCCATGTAATTTTTCAAAAGATTTGTGTTACTGTTGCAAAATTATTTATATCATTCCAGGGTTCATACTAATTACTAAGCAACCCACCATATGCCCTAATGCAAATATTTTTTTTTGAGGGGTTTGATTCTCTCCTCCTTTCAATTCAATATATTCTAACTCAGCTGTGTTTTGATGCTAATATTTTTAAGATCTGTTTTTGCTAGATTCTTGATTTGATTTTTTTATTTGATTTGATTTTTTTTTCGTTTTGAATTTTCAGGAGAAATTCTGTAGTGGATCTTGAATCTATTTCCATAAATTATAAGAAGAGGAAATGGACTGTGGTTTGAAGCATCAGATGATTTCTCATTCATCTGTAGAGGATGAATACATCATGGATATGGGATCTGAAAATTATGGGTATATATTTTCTTTTTAATAAATATTTCTTTGTCTACTTTTTTACTGTGTTTTTAACTTTTTGGCTACTTTTTTTCTTCTGGAAAAAAGTAATTTCAGCAGCAGAAATAAATTAGGTGTTAATTTTAGATTATATTGAATAATTTTTCAGCTGCTCGCATTACCGGAGAAGGTGTAAGATTATAGCACCCTGTTGCAATGAGATATTTGATTGCCGGCACTGCCACAATGATGCAAAGGTTGAACCTTTTATGTATTGTTAATTTGTTTAAAATTAAGATTTTAGCAGAAATTTTTGGAAATAACTCTTATGATTCTTGAACAGAATTCAATAGAAGTCGATCCACTTGAGCGTCATGATATTCCCCGTCACGAAATAAAAAGGGTTAGTTTATTTTACTTGCATTTCTTTTATTATGTGTGTAAATGTTAACATAATGTGGATACAAATAGGTGTTTGGCTTTTTTTTTTTTTTAATTAGTTCTTTTAATTTATTTCCTTGTCATATAGAAAAGAAAATGACAAGAAGGATTTTTATTTTCGGGATTTTTCTGTCAAATTATGTCAAAATTCCAACGTTATCCGTGTCGGATGAATGTGTTGTTTGATAGGCGGACAAGCTATGGCATTTATGATTTGTCCCATGATACAGCTTCTTATGGATAAAGGCATAAATACTTTGTTTTATTTCCTATCCTCTTTTTGTTTGACACCGATATTAACCGGTCTGAGTCGACAAGTTTGTATTTTTTTATTTTTTTTCCTAGTCATCCGTAAGAATGTCTGCGTTC
>NC_036238.1:18243755-18256516 GCF_002742605.1 Olea europaea var. sylvestris
AATTTCACGATGCATCTCCATTTGTCATTCACTAAACAACATATGCTATATGGTACATTAATTTTTACTAATTTTGTTTTATATCTGGCTTCAGGTCATCTGTTCAATGTGTAACACAGAACAAGATGTGAGTTTCATCCTTCAAAACTCATACTATAAATGCTAACATTTGACAAATTACTAAAGTTATGCTGCTAGATGATTTACTTATTTTATTCATGTTACCAATTTTATTTGCCATTTAGGTTCAACAAACTTGTATCAATTGCGGCACTTGTATGGGGAAGTACTATTGCTCAAATTGCAAATTCTTTGACGACGATGTAAGCTTCGTCTTGGTTAATTTCTCAAGCATTACTTTTTTATCAAGCGTCTGCTTGAATAACCCCGCCTTTTTTTCCTTTCTTTCTTAGGTTTCAAAGAATCAATACCACTGTGATAAATGTCGAATCTGCAGGTTAAGATCTATTTTTATTGAATTCCCCCCCCCCCCCCCCCCCAGTTTGGCATACTACGTGGCTTTTTGTTCCTGCCATCTCGACTCAATCTTTGTACTGCTATTGTTTTCTGATAAATTTTCTTGGCATATGAACACTGTCACGAATATGTTTTTCTACAGAATTTTGGCTGCCTATTTTTCGATGGCGAATTCATTTTCCACTCCTTTCTTGTGTAGATAATTTTGTTCAACTCTCTGTATCTAATTTCCTTTTTCTCTTTTGGACTTCTGTCAAAACAGAACTGGTGGCAAGGAAAATTATTTCCATTGTGATAGATGTGGTAATTCATTTTTTTAGACGAGTTTTACTTATTGATAGTCGGTGTCATGAACCAAGCAGTTGAAGATATGTGTTTTCTGTTTCAGAATGTTGCTATTCAAATTTATTAAAGGAGGCACATATTTGTGTAGAAAGAGCAATGCACCACAATTGCCCAGTTTGCTTTGAGGTAAATATATGATACTGCTGCTATAGTAAGAGAAGTAATTTCATTAAATTCTTGTTTTAATTTATTTTATCTCGTAATGCAGTATCTTTTCGATACCACAAGAGGCATTACTGTATTGCCATGCGGCCATACTATACATCTCGAATGCGTTAAGGAGATGGAAAGGCATTTCCAGTAAGATTTCCCATCCTCTCCCTCTGTTAAACCACATCATTTAAAAGCTTAATTATTATAGTGTAAATTTTGCATTCAACACCTCCCCCACATGCATATTTTTTATAAATGGATATAAGTGAGACTTGAACGCAGAATTTCTTCTGCCTGCACTCAAATAAAATGTCGAACCAACTTTTCTAAAAGCTTAAGTCGTGTTCTTTTCATCGAAGGCATTTGTGCTAATGGTTGAGGCATACAGGTATTCTTGCCCAGTTTGCTCAAAATCTTACTGTGACATGACCCGAGTATGGGAGAAGCTGGATCAGGAGGTCTGAAAATTTACAATGATGATGTTTTTGATCTTTTTTTTTTTTTTTTTTCTTTTCCCCCTTTCCCTCCTGTACTCTAACCATATCGTTTTTTGCTTCTAAATCCAGGTCGCTTCAATTCCTATGCCTGAAATGTATCAAAACAAGATGGTAAGAAATGGAGTCCTAAATCATTAAAACGTTTCGTGCTTTAATTATTAAGATATCTGAAGTTCTTAATTTTGATGTCCCGATGATTTAGGTATGGATCCTTTGTAACGACTGTGGAGAAACATCAGAAGTGAACTTTCATGTCGTGGCGCACAAGTGCTTGAATTGTAACTCCTACAATACAAGGCAGACAAGAGGAGGCCATTCTTCATGTGCATCGAGAATATCAGAAATGGTTAGATGATTGGATAAAAGAAGTCTCTGCCAATTATTTCTGTATTCTTCAATGGACGAAGCTTTATATCATACTGGCTCATCTTTCCTTTTCAGTTGATGGTAGAATCCAGTCATCCTTTTGAAGGACACATCCAGTTTACTATGCTTTGTCTGGAAATTAATGAGAATCACTCCTTTCTGACTCAGTTCTTTATGTTTGAAATTGTGTTATAAAATGATCGAGTCGGAGATACTGAAATATAACTTATTATTTAAGAATTACAAATTAAAAGACTTCATTTGTAGAGTTAGGAATAACTAAAAGTGATGGATGGATGGATCAAACACTCATCGCACAACTGAACTGGACCATGGTCCGGGCTTTTCTCTGGGTGACGATGCCTTGCCTCTGGGGGTGGGCTAATGTGGATGCTTCGCCTCTTTTGATGAAGTGGGCTATTCAAATGGGGCTTTAATGCTATGAACTTTTAGCTTTGAGGGAGAATTTGTTTCGTTATAATATTGTTAATGAGATTTAGAGAATTAATTTAAATGTGATTATTGATAAATGAAAATGTTTATGTTAAATTCGTTTTCCCCAATCAATATGGTAGATATCTCAATTATTGTGGGGTTGGGAAAAATGCAATAAATATTTATTTTAGATAAGTTAGCGATAACTTTTCATCATTTTTTTCCACCTTGTCTAAAAAAGTGCAAAATTAAAATGAGACGAGTTAGATGTTCGACATGACACTCATTTTTTGTGGAGAATATGTTACTCGGGGAGGATGTTACAAGTCAAGTAAAGAAGCCTTGAGCGTGGATTATTACAATCCTATGGGATGAGACCGTGACCATAATAGTTTTTTATTCCGTGCACTTTGGATCTTCAGGTTTTTGTACACTTTTAGTCCTCAACTTCCATTTCCCAAACTCATTCACTTTTGGTCTCTCAACTCATATGTTCTTCAAATTTGTCCTCCAAAGTTACGAGAATGCTCAAATTGGTCTCCAAACTCTTCAAATGTCCAATTTAGTCTCCAAAATTTGTGAATGCATACACTCAGCACTTTCAAAGCTTCTAATCTAGCTCAAGCTTACTGGTGGCTCTTCAATTACATGCTTTAAGCTCCAATTCTCTTCCTTCATGCTCAGTTTACCTTCAAGTCGAATTTTTTACATGTGAAAGCAATATGTATACTATATTAGGTAAAAATATGATCAAATAATTATTATTATGCAATTTTAAAAGTTTAAATAAATGTGTCAAATGCTCTTATTATATTCCATGAGAGAGCTTTGGAAGAACTTTCTAAAATATTCGAGAGAAGTATCCAGAATGTTCCATATAGAATGATTGTAATGACTTGTAGAAGATTGTAGCTATAACTTTTCTTATACATTTATTTCGTTTAATATCTCACAGAAGATTTTAGAGAATCAATACTAACAATAAGGTTGAATAAATCATTACCATTCATTCTAAGGATGTGAATGATGAAAGGTCAAGAAGGTCTCATGGGGAACCAACGAGGAAATTGGTTAGCAAAAGTAGGCAACTAAAAGAGTGGAAGCACATTTTTATTTAGAGGTCCTTATACTATAGTTGCAATTGTCTATTAACCCTCTCGTCTATTATGCGCCAATTATCTCTTCTTTATATTACAATATTTTCAGTGCACTTACAAATACAACAAATTAAGATAATCTGATTTTGCCAAGACTACAATGAACGGAATCGAGGAGTTCAGTGTTGCATGGTAGATTGTAAGAGCTAAGTGTGTCGGAAACATTTTGATAAATTTTAGTTTTTGTATTGGAAAAAAATAGAACAAGTAAAAATTGTTTTAAAATAAAATATTCTTTAATTAAAAGTAATTAAAAATGATTTATCTAACATTTATACAAACAAAAAATTATTTGCTTTTCCCGTTTAATCATAACATGCTTTTAGTATTGCTCCTTTAATAAGTCAACGGCATGTGGGATAGAAAGGGATGCAAATTATAGTAATTCAATGATGACGAAATCAATGTTGTTTCTGAATTAAAGTGTGAAAAATCAATTGCGCCACTTGTAATTTAAAGCTTGCAGCCAAAGCATGGTTTCAACCATAAATCATCACGACGAAGTAAAGAGCAATATTGAAGGTGAAAGATATTAACTCTCCAACTCAGAAGTTGGGAGAGAAAATACATATATTAACCGTTTGGTCCCTCATTTTTTACAAATTCTAATGTTTGAAATAGGGTTTTTTTTTTTTTTTTTTTTTTTTTATTTTTTGTTTAAAAAAAAAAAAAAAAATTTGGTGTCAATTGAGCTACTATACTATAATTTTATGTCAGTTCGATCGCTACATTTTAATTTTGTCTCAATTTAAGTCATTTCATTCAGTTTCGCCACATTGTCTAGCGTCATATATTTTACGTGAATACTAAATACTAATGATCGCATACATGACCATGAAAATATGACATAAAAGAAGTGATTCAATCGAAAACCCACCTTTCGTGTTATTTTCAATCCATGTAAAAATGTAATTTTCAATTTATTAGTCCAATCTTACAAGCACCTCGGACCCAATGATTGAAAGGGGCTTAACGGTAAAACCCCAAATCATAGCAACATGTCAAACTGAAAACTCATCCATTAAGCAAGTATGCCTTCATTAGTAAACATCATCATTACATGATTGAAAATGTGTTCTTTAATTACGTCAACTCCCCCAACAATCAATTAAAAAAGACAGGAGTCCATCCTAATGTTGACACCATGGTTTCTACCAATGTTTGCCTAGATGACAAACAATCATGGTGGGCTGCAACAAGATTGGTCGAACTCAATAGCCAATCAAATCTCTTTAAAAAGGACAATGACTCACAAATTGATGTTAAACACTGTAACTTGACAAGACAAAGACAACAAGCCCATAATTGAAAGAACTATAAATAAGAGAAACAATTTACTTCGAAGAGAGCTAATGCACTCCATGTAAGATTTTCCCACAAAAGGCCAAGCCAAGCAAATTTATCTAAAACACTGCTCAACGAGAATCATTCTTTTCTTTACAATTTTTCCAGCAAATACATACAATTACTTTTCTAAATTTAGTTTAAATTGATATATAATTACCACGTTATTTGTAGCCATCAACACAATTTAATATTTTTTACAACCCGTTAGGATGTAACATCCACGTCAATGTCCTCGTTAAACAATGTGACGGAATCAGACAAAGGACTAAAATTGAGACAACAGTGAAGTATAGTTACCTAATTAAAACAAATTAAAGTATATTTACTAACTTAAGAATTGTCTAATAGTACAACGGCCGCAAATGAAAACCCAAAACGGAGAAAATTCAAAGTAACGGCATTGGAATTTTGCAGCATGTCATTTCATTATGCTAAAATTTATTCCCTGTTCACGGTGGGCAAAAATTATGTTACCCACCTACCCACATCGGCAGGTCAAACAAATATTTTTTTTTTTTTTTTTTTTTTCCCAAAAAAAAAAAAAAAAAAAAAAAAAAAAAAGAGAAGATTATGTTGTCGATCTGGCTCGTCTAAAAGATTAAATTTTTCCATAATTTAGTGACCACGGGAAAATAAAATTTGAATTTTACCAGCTCTAATATCACGTCAAACTACTTTTCACTTGGCAGGTGGTCGAAGATTGCACAAAGGTTGCTAGGAAGAACTGATAATGAAATAAAGAACTATCGGAGTTGTCGGTTTAAAAATATATCAGTAGTTGGGGAGAAAGGAGTCTTCACTAAAATATTTATGAGCTTCAATACAATTTTTCAAGTGCCTTCACTATCGTATTCCTATTATGTGCAGACTTTAAAATGTGACATAGCCACTCAATCATCTAGAAACTGCGAATATCCTCTGAAGACAACATTTTTGGATCGGCTGTAGATTCTTCGGACGGTTTCGAGTTACGGGACTTTTGGAACCCTGACATCTACTCTCCAGAATTCAAGGATGGTGATTTTAGTAAATGAGATTCATATAAGAATTGAAATTAAAATGTCTTGCATTGTAAAAAATGTTAAAGAAAACTTCTAATTATATGTTGACAAGTTCCTAATGTACATTGAACTATCCATAATGAACCGCCCGTTTTGTAGGACAACATTAATGAGTATCGTGGAATTTAGGAGAAACAAGCAAAAAAATTACTAAAGTGGAGGAAAATCAAAGTTTAGGGACCAAAGTGTAAATAGTTGAAGATGGCCAGGAAGAATAAACGAAGATGAGAAAGAGTTGAAAACCAATTGTGCGAAGACATGAAGTACTGAAAGAGGAAGAAGAAGAAGAAGAAGAAGTGAGAAAAGAGGTTAAGAAACGAGAGAATAGAGTTCGGGGACCAACATGCAAATAATGAATGTTCACTTGAATTATGTTATAGAATAGTGTTATCTCCTATGCGGTAACGTGGCATGGTTTAGAGAGCTCCAGAATTGAATTTCATTGAACTATGCTATAGCTTGCGTTTGTACTCTGGTATAGCACAGTATATTTTTAGAGGAAAAATTATAGTTTCCTTATATGACTTGAATTCTTGTGAAAATAATTCTTGGGATGTCTTTTAAAAACCGAGGGCCATCCAAAAGTGGTCACCACGCATTACAATACATCCATATAGATTTTAGAGCATAGGAGGCAAGAAACATAAAAATAGATTCCAAAACTCGAAAATTCAATTTAAGATTTATTTAGGTGATATCGATTTTTCAATATTTCTTTTGTTTTCTTCTTCATAACATGCTAGATTAGATTTGTTTGTGCTAGAAAAAGATGAACCGTGTAATATGATTTTTTATTTTTCAGTTTTACATATTTGACATCAAGAACACGTTTTTGGATATTGAATGATTTGTATAATTTTCTTTTTTCTACGATTATTGTGCACTGTAGTTGTGTGAATGTGATGGCTTATTTTTTGTGTTAGAAAAAGATGAACTGTGTAATATGAGTTTTTAAGTACGTAACTTCTATTTATGCTTGACTACAAGTAATAATATTAGTGTTGCAGAAATATGTAGGTACAATTCAATTCGTTAAGTAATCCAAAGGATTTTTCAATTGCCTATTTTCTTCTCATAGCATTCTAGTCGACATCGGCTACATTTTTCACATCTGGTCTCAAAGCCTCAATAAAGGAGGAAAGATAAGGAGTTGGAGAGTTTTCAAAAATATTGATTTTGGACAAAGAGTTAGCACGAGTCAAGGTATCATATGGGGGTCAGTCGAGACCCCTATGGGCTTGCTGGCTGTCAACCAGAGCTTCTGGTCGACTAGGCTGCTGGGAAGTGGGCAGTCGCTCAATAGCTCGTGACAGCCACCCCCAGAACAAAGCTGTGCATTTTTAAACTCATTTTCATGGTCACTTTACACCTCATTCCGTTTATTTACCTATGTTGCGACTCAAATAAAAGGTGATAGAGTGATAATTAACAATAAAGCAAATGAAATGTAGAAAAAGATAGATATTCGAGCTCTCCGACACCACCGAGTCTAAATCTTAAGTGATTTTTAGCTTGTGGTTAGACAGATTGAAGGTACATTTGAAAGGAAAGACGAGAAAATGAGCTCATATTGTCTGAAAGCTCATGACATTCAGCAACGATTTAATTGATGTGAAATTGTAAAGATTGCTTGAGCTGACAACTGTAAGGTCGATTGTCTAGACTGGTACTCATGGGATTTGATGGACTTGACAAGATAGTCTATATAAAAATTGTGATAGAGCCTAGCATCAATCATTCCATCGGTGTCATGGACATTGACCATGAACCCTCATAAATGGACCCGATAGTAGACTTCATAACTAATGGAAATCTCCCAGACGATCCTCGAGTAGCGAGGAGAGTCCGATCAAGGGCACCTAGGTATTGCATGATCAGAGGAGTTTTACATGAACACGAGCGAGATCTTTCGGTATCTGAAACAAAGATATCGAGGTGTCCTTGTCGCCCCTACGATGCTTAAGTCATAAAGAAAATTTGTGCGTGAGACTATAAATTGAGAATAATGGAAAAACGTACCTGAATAATGAATGAAAGGCGTGTATTTATAGAGATAGTTACTACACTCCTAGTAGGATTAAGTTAGTAGAATATCCTTATTCGTAGGAGTGGTACCTTAAAGACGTATTGGACTTGTACTACGATTGTAAGTCCAATCATAACTTTATAGTAAAGTATTTGAGATAGAGTCCCAGTAAGAGTCAAGTGTCAATGTATTTGGATAGTGTTAGAGTCCTAAATATGTAGGAATCATCTTAGGTTAAAAACAGCTGCCCTAGGTTTGACCAAGGGGCAGGCTCAAGGACGTTAAGCCTTCAAGTAGCTGTCATGCCTAAGGACATATCCCGAGGATAATTGCCATACATCGTCGTCACCGCATGGTACATGATGCTCGAGCATATTCCTTTGCTCAAGCACCTCTATCCCGAGCACAACATTGATGAAGTAATAGAAAAAGTCATTTTCAAATCCTCACGATAAAAAGCTCGGGAATGACAAACATCTACCACATCGTACTTGATTCAAATTGAGTGAGATCAAAACTTAAATTTGTTGTTGTAGCATGCTAAGACAACATTAATTAGTACAAGTACGGGTAATTTCTTCGCAGAGTTCTGATTTTGCACGTTTCACAAGCTTGCTTGCATTATTCTTTTACAACCGAGGTGCTCTACAAGGCTCGTCCCTTACAGGCCATTTACAGGCCTCACACAAAACAAGGAAGGGTGACATTTATGGGGTATTATTTTACTAAGGTGGGTCCCATGCAGGACCTACCTCATGTAAGTACCTGTAGAGAGCTTGTGAGGCTCAAAGCCTGACAGACCAAGCATTGTTCATTTTTTTTTTATATAACTGATTTGAAGTCTTGGATAAAAGAAGAAAGTCATCGTATCGATAATTAGCTTAAAACCTTTCACCTTTTATAATGTGAATCCTATTACTCCTTTTATTCATTAGAATAAAATTATAATTTAGTTATAATATGCATATGTACAGATATAAAGGTCGACAAGACGATAGTATTATTTTGGTAGATAGCACAAAAAGGAACGGACATTTATTTTCTATTAAGAGTAGAGTACTTGATTTTGAAATAAAACGTGACCTCATTCTCTGCCAGTGCTCATGACCTCACTATTCCAAAGAATTAATTAATAGTAATATTATTTATCTAGACTGATCATCATACTCAGTCTAGACGATATTCAAATAACATTCATTAATTTGCCATCTTATACTCTGTTTGAATATAAATTTACGAAAAATTTATATATTTAATCACAGTCAAATATTAATTTCAAAGATGCATTCATAACTACTAATTATTATTCATAAATTTCGTGAAATTTATTGTTATTCCTCTTTATAAATAATTTATAAATCTGTAAAACAAAGACTTTAATGTAGAGATAGAGTTCCATTATAGTGACGAGTCTATAAATAATAGTGGAAATGAGGAAATCATACTATTAAAATCAATATTTCAAAAATCAAATCCAAGTATTGTATATTCACAAATCAGAAATTAATTTAATCATTATAAATCAATATATTAACAATATTATTATAAATTAATTTATATTCACAAACCCTACCCTAAAAACAACCAAGTCGTTCTCTCCTCTCCCATCATTCTCTCCACCATCGTCTCCATCGCCATCGGGTTGTCGCTGCAGCAACTCCTCTTGTGTGAGCGCCTCTGTTGCGACGACGAGTCGCAATGAAGCGATTTGAAGCGGCATCACAGGCGATGGTGTTTGTGTTTTCGTGATTTTGTCGTGGTGGCTATTGTGTTTTTGTACGGCTTGTGTGTTGTTTTGTGTGGTGGTGGTGATGGTTTGTGTGATGGCATTTTATGGCGCTGGAGCTAGCGATTGGGTGAGTAACAGCATTGCGATGTGTTTGTGTGGTGGCGGTTTAGGTGGTGGAGGTGATGGTGATTTTGTGGTGGTTGATCTGGCGATTGGGGTGGTTTGTGTAGTGTCGGTGGCGCCTTGTACCTTTGTCTCTCTTCTCAGTCTCTCATTTCCCTCTCCCCCATTATCGTCACTATAGCACCTTGATGGGATGTGAGTGGTGTGGTGGTTGCGGGCTGTCGCTGTAGCACCTCGATTTTTTATTCGATCTACTTAGTACAGCGGTTGGCGACGTTGGTTCTTGTAGCGGGTAGTTTATGTGTGGGAATGGCATTGGTAACACGATCTGGTGTTGGTGGTGGTTGGCGACGGTGCGGTGCTTTGAAGTGGTAGGATGGGGCATGGGTGATGTTGCTGTTATAATGGTGGTGGTGTTGGTGGTGGGCGACGTCACTGGTAGAGGTTAGCGGTGGGACGGTACTTTGGAGCTGTGGGATGGAGACCGAATTGTGACAATTTTATTGGTTGATTGAAAGTTGTGACCAATAATTGATTAATTTGTGACCAATGTGGTGGTAGTTTTGACGATTATGGTGGTGCTGTTGGAGACAGTGTTGAAGTGGTGGTCGTAAGTGTTGGTTATGGTGATGGTGATGGTCACGGATTATTTGATTAATTGTGACCAGTGAATTGGTTAATATATTAATAATAAATAATATGTGACCAATGAAGAAGATAAATTGCGATCAAGAGATATATGTGACCTAAAAAATTAATAATTTGTGACCTATAATATTTGTGATCTGTGACCTGTAAATATTTTTATTCGTGACCTTTAAAATTTTTAAATTGTGATCGAAAAATAAGTTGTGACTAAAAATTAATCCGTAAATAATTAATTTTTTTATTTGTAACCAATGAACAAATTCTACAAAAATTTTGAATTGTGATCGTAAAATCATTTTTTTACATAAAATTTCTAATTTGTGACCAAAAAATAATAAATGACTAATTAAATTGTTAATTTGTGACCAAATTGTATAAATATGTGATCTAAATATATTTAATTAATTAAATCATAAATAAATTTTAATAAAAATCTGATTTTTAAAATTTAAAACTTATTTTCTTAATTTTGAAATATGTCATACTTTAATCTTTTATCTATGAAATTTTCCCTAAATAATATTACTCTTAACCTGACCCGTTTGATAAATAATAAAAATACTTTATTATCCCCTCGTTTAATCCTTATTTCTTAAAACTATTTTTTCTTAAAACAATAAAAATAAAAATAAAAGATAAAACTCATTTCACCGCACATTTTATAAGACTCACAATTGTTCGACCTTTTAACTACATATTTCAATAACTTTTATCAAAATCAATTTTTATTCACACCAAACAAAGACTACTTGTATAAAAAATGTCAACCTTCATCGAATGACATAAACAACAATTTAATAACAAAAATTGTCAATTGTTTGATCAAATTCCTTATAAATCAAACTAGACGAATACGTATTTTGATTCTAATTTTGTTTTCTCTTTCTTTTTGTCTGATTTTCTTATTTATTTAATTCATTGTACAAAGAAAAGCACATTGAAACGAGCATTAATTTCAATGATCAAGAGAACCATCGTATAACTAAGACGCGCTCGCACAGGTTGAGACTTCTACGAAGAATACGATAGAAAATTCAACCCAAAAAAAAAAAAAAAAAAAAAAAGTCACGTAAGCCATTTCAGTCATCTATGGAACTCCAAATACCAATCATCTTCAAGAATAAAAACATGGATCAACTAATTTCAACACGAGAATAAAAAGTTCTCAAGTTGGGTAAAATATGGTAAAAACCCAAACGCAAGAAATGCTTCACAAACCAATCTTAATCTGCAGCACATATCGATACATCTAAGTTACATTACTAGTTGCTTAATCTATAATCCTTAATGATTGAGCAAAGCAGAACATAAAAATGAAATACCATGGGAAAAAGGTTCGCCTTTCGATCTTGGATTGGGACTGCTCATTGCATTCCAAAAAAGCAATAGCCATATCCTGTCAGCGTTCTTGTGCAGCAGCAGCGGCCAATCTTTGCCACGTCAGTTCTCGTTGTTCTTCCAATTCTCTCGCATTTGCTTCCCTTTCTGTATACTGCCTTTGGCATTCCTCGAATAACTCCACGTCCATCTCCAAAAACATTTTTCGAACGTTAACAGTGAGACCATGTACTGCCTGATTCCAGTGGGACTGAATATTTTTTTCTAAAGCCTCGAAGATAATTGGCAAAATGACTTTCCGGTTCTGGGCAATCAAGCTCACTACATGTTCATTATTCCACAGAAATAGTGCTCGTTCCGCAACCTAAAACATCACTTTGCCTCAGAAAATACTATGAAGCTCATGCAATTGCCTCAATTAAAATAACTGATAAACAACTTTAGAAAAATAATTTTCTTCTCTAATAACAGACATGAGATTTATTTCCTCTACGTTTTGCATGTACAAAGTTAAAGAAAAATAAAACCTGGGATCCAGACCCTAAACAAGTATGACTTATTGAAAGAAAAACTCCAAATAATCAAACCAAATTTGTAATTGGCTCCGTGCAACTTGGACCTATCATTTCCAAGAAATGAAATATCAATTTCCACACCACCACTTGCAACTACCTGATTAAGAAGTTTAAGTGCTGATTCTGCACGTTCCCAATTTTAGATTCATTCAGTCACAATGTCACACTATCATGCCCCCGTTTGGCCCCTATTCTCTTTCTTTTTTTCCTCACTTATTTTCAACAACACAATCTTCCATAAAATATTATTACACGTAAATCGAAAACTTTTCATTCTTTTTCAACCACACATTCTTCAAAAAAACACTATTCTAAACATTAAAATTTGGAAAAAATGGGGGCCAAACGAGGGCTACGTCCATCTAAATAAGAGATCAACTAAAGGAAATATAAATATGGAGTTTTTTAATCTTCGATTCATGCGGCAATTTATATTCCACAGAACTTCAAATGCTTTGAAGAATAATATAGTAAAAAAGCCACA
>NC_036238.1:18258056-18259397 GCF_002742605.1 Olea europaea var. sylvestris
CAACGCTGGAACTCTGCAGCCTGGGTTGCCTCTAAAACTTCCTCAAGTTCTGCCAGGAAAAGAACTTCCTTTTGGCAATTGGTGACTGGCCAGTACTTCAACAAACCCCTTATAACGGTATCTGCCAATTTGTAGTCTTTTTCCACAAACTGTGTAATGCAGTATGATAACTGCTGATGGTAAATTGCTACTGTTTTGGGCTTGTGGAGTGGTATCAAAGCCCGGACAAGAAACAATTTGTGCTCCTCCTTCATTGGCAGTGCAAATCCATTAATTATACTTCCAAGAATCTCCAAAAGCTCTCCAATGCCACTGTGCCTCTCCGTCTCATATATGAACCTAAAGAAAATATTATTTATTGACTTCCTAATAAATGGCCTATGCACCATGAACTTCCCATATATCCTATGCAGTATTGTCTTCAAATATTCCCTCTCCCTCATATCCTCCGAATCAAACAAATCAAGCAACTTCAGCACAAAAGAATGATCAATATATCGCTTTGCAACCTTCGTATCTGTATCAGATGAAACCACATACCGCAACAGCAATTCATAAACCAACTGCAAATGGGGCCAAGAAGGGTCGAGGTAAGACTCTTCCTCTTCGGGGTCTAGATTTTCCGAACCTGAGTTTTCATGGGAGGCCGGAGGCAAGCATCGCAAAATATTCAAGGATATCATTCGTATCATTTCCGCTTGATTGCTTTCAGAAATTTTACCGGACCCAGATTGAATAAACTCTACAAGCTCCACAAGGGTTTGTCTTTTAATCTCCTTTTCTCTCACCATCTTAAGGGTATCCGAGAAATCAAATTGAAAGCAGCAGATTTGGAGTTTCCGCAAGAATAAACTCTGCCGCTCGGTAACTGGGACATCCCGGAACATAGGTAGATTCTCAATGGTTCCGGGAAGAGGGACCATTCCGGCTGTGGCAGGAAGTTGCTGAAATTGGGACGAAACAGGCGGCGCACCACCACGGGAAGCATGGTTAACAACAACATTGGAGGTAGAGACAGGACCGGAACTCCGTCCAGTCGGAGCATAGGAATAATCAACAGCGGCGCCATCCGGTTTGGGCACCTTACGGTGGCCTCTCTTCATGATTTTATTGAACATCTTCCCCCTCTATAACAATTAAAACCCTAACCTTAAACACCAAAAATGCATTTATACACAATATACGTTGTATATATAATTAATTGATGTGTATAAAATCTAAATCATGAGGAAAAAAACACCCGGAAAGGGAGATCAAATTGGACGAAGAAATATAAAGGTAATTATGCAATAAATAAATGGATCTAAACCTGTAATATTCAGGGAGTGATAGAGAGAAAGG
>NC_036238.1:18271997-18284770 GCF_002742605.1 Olea europaea var. sylvestris
CTCCAAGGGGCGCAAGCACACGAGTTACAGAAAAGGAAGTGTTTAAGTCTAAAAGCTAAAGAAATGAAAATTACATATTCTCTCTTCGAGAGTTTTGGATTCGGTCATTTCTTCTATGTTATTTCTCCCTTTTATACTTCATAGACGATCCCTTTGTGATTAACTGCTCTAAAAAACTGCTTGATCGCCCTATAACTACCCACTTTCTTTGTAGTGCCCACTTTGTCATGAAACTGTCATTTTAACTGCTACCATTATCTTACATCGTTCAACCGCTTTCGATTGAACCCCTTGAGTCGTGGAACGTGGTAAGGTTACTTTAGCAACTGCCTCAATAACTGCATTTCTTGATAATCATAATGCGTTATGCTTGTTGATACCTTGGGCGACTTGAAGATTTGGGCGAGACTCTGGGCGACCGTATGCCACTCTATTCGTTCAGATTCTGAGCGACTTGCAAACTTGGGCGATGGCGTTACCACACTGTTGGGCCCCTTATTTGGGCCTTCACCTTGATTCGTTCAATTGGATTTCGTTCTTTGGGCTATCTGATTTGGGGATCTTCCAATTGGGCTTTACTCTTTGGGCTGTTCGATTTGGGCTGAATTTTTATGTGTCAACAATTACCCTCCAATATGGCAGAATTAATAACAATTATTGAATTTTGCCATATTCACTTCACGTCTCCAGCAACGTTCGCGATTCCCAAAGAATTTCAATCATTGTTTCCCTCTATAACTTGAAAAGGTGCGTCGCTTTGTAAAACCCTTATAAACTCTAAACACGCCATTTTACCGCTACCAAATTACGTTTCATATTTCTTGCGCATCCTTCACGATTCCCTTTCATCTTTTGCTTCCTTGTTACGTAACTCTGAAAAGCTTCGTTCCTTCTTTAATGGCTGCTTCACAATCTCAAGCTAGCGACTCCTTTAGTTTTGATAACTTTCAGAAACTTCTGAGTCGTCCATACGTAACCCCAAGTTTTCTCGCGCCCGCCGATGTTGGACGTAATGAGTTTTACTTGGGTCCTTTCTTCAACAATGCGGAGGCAGTTGAACAGGCGGCGGTGGGTCAGCTGTTTCCTTGCACTCATGGCCCTCCTTTTCTGAATTCTTTGCCGCTGGGGCCACTTCGTGAAAGAGGTATTCGCACTTGGCCCAAATCTGACGTAGCTTTTCGTAGGTGGCATGCTCGTCTTGTGGGTCATGGTCCTACTAAGGCACTTTTTGATAGCGCTAGGATTTCTGATTTGTTGGAAGTCTCTATTCGCCCCCTACTTTCGATTCAGCGCTCTTTCCGATTGCTCTGAGCTTTTGGTCCTCTGAGTATAACACCTTTATTTTTCCTCTTGGCCCCATGTCTATTACGTTAAGGGATGTTGGGGCCCTGGTAAATTTACCACCTTTGGGCGATACCATTTTCCCAGGCATCTTAGTTTCTGGTGGCGCCCCACAGTTCGGTAAAAACTATACCGATTCTTATTCAAGCTTGCAGACACTCCACAATCATTCGAGTGCTGAGCCTACTCATGCTGAGCGAGTGGCCTTCCTTTTAGTTTGGCTTTGTAAATATGTGTTGTGCGTACCTAGTATAAAGCCCTCTCTAAGTTATCTACCTATAGCGCACGAACTGGCGAGTGGCAGGCCTTTGAATTTATGTTTTTTGTTTTTGGCTGCCCTTTATAGAGGTATGGCTTTTCTTCAGGCTCAATTGAAGAATGGTGCATCTCCTACTGGCAGTGGACCTCTTTGGTTCACTCAACTGTGGTTGAGATCCTATTTTCCATCGCTTGGTGCTCCATCCATTTCTTGTCCTTCTGCTAGCTGTTACGGGCTAGCTATGGAGCCCTTAACTCCTGTAAGTATGTCCAGAAGAGACATTTTTTCATTCTTTTATTCTTTAGATTCAATCTCTTCCTTCTTTCCTTTTCCTCCTTTTTTGACTCCGGACTATGTACATCCTCCTTCCACTCTAGATATCGCGAGTACCTCTCTGCTCATTTGGATTCAGTTCTTAACTGGGAGGGAGCTTTTCCACGATATCTTAACTGGGACCAATGCCAAAGCAGGGGTAGAAATTTATGCTCCCCAATTTTTTGCTCGGCAGCTTGATTTCGGCCAAACTTGGTCTGTTCCTCTTTGCTATTCGAAGAACTTAAACGACCGTTTTCATACCATTAATAAGGTGGAAGCAGAGGCTATAAACGCTCGCAACCTCCATTTATCAAGCCATTTTTCATTAGCCCCTTTTAATCTTTGTCATGCTACTCACCCTCTTTTCGAACAACTTTGGCCATCGGTGAAGCGCAGTTTATTTGCGACTGAGGCCAATCGTGCCTTTCATTCATTAGACCAACCGAGTATTTCTTCTCCTCCTCCTGTTTTGGTCGCTCCTTTGTCTATTCGAAACCCCTCTCCTTCTCGTCGTACTAAGCAATCTGCTCATCCATCCTCTTCTCTCCCTGCCAGGCCAACTATGGCCAAGAGTGCTCCAAGCCGCAAACGGCCAGCCTCAGCATCTCCCATTCTGGAGGATGATGTTGATGATGATGATGATGATGTCCCTCTTATCGTTAAGAGGAAGGTAATTAAATTGGTCTATTTACCAGTATGCTCTTCCCTATTTAAAATTTTTCTGTGTACTAATGATCTTTTGGACTTTTCAGAAAAGCTCAGCTTCCTCTTCAAAGGCTTTGACATTACCAACTCCTGCTCTATCATCCTCTGTTGAGGCTACTTCATCCAAACCGGTTGATGATGGGACCATGCTTAAAGATACATCTTCAGTCCCAGATTCTTCATCACAACCCATGAATGAGACACCTTCCTCCCAGGGCGTCGACCCCCCAATCATCGAAGCAGAAGGTAATTCAGTTTTTGATGTCTTACCTTTGCTCGTGCTATTGGTTTCTGACTGGTTGCTCTTTGAACTTTGCAAATACTCCCATGAGTCCGCCCGTTGTGGCAACATCTTCTCGCTCGGACAAGGGGAGGTCCTCACAAATGGGTGAGTTGTTGGTGGCCAGCTTGGCTGAGGGTGCGCCATCTTCTACGATTGTCGACGAGGTAGTTTTTCTTTTTGCTCCATTCCTATTTCCAACTTGTTCGTTGTAGCGAATATTTTTAATGTTGGCAATCTTCTTTGCAGGATGCTGACAGGATTGTGCGTTCTATCCAGGATTTGTTCGCTTCCTGGGGGCAGGTCCAAATGCCTCGCCCTGCTCCATCTGATCGTCCTGCTGCTTCTTCAGAAGAGGACTTGAAGTTCTTGAAGGAGTTGGTATTTGAGTACGTGTCCTTCATGGACATGGACATTGGAAGGGCTAGTGCTGTCAAACACAAGGATGAACTTGAGCGCTTGAGTGCGAAGTTAGAGCAAGCACTGACGCTTCCGTCGCTCAATCTTTCTGCCGACTTTAAAGCGACGTTGAAGGTCATTCACTCCGAGGTCCTTACTATGCTGGCCAAGAACGCTGAACTAAAGGCCAAGCGTACTCAATATCTTCGAGCCATAGCTGAGAAAGAGTCTCTGCGCTTGGAGATCAACAAGGCTAAGGACGAGTTGAAAGAAATCTCTTCCGAAGTCATGATTGAAGACTCCTTGATGGTTAACTTGGCTGCTCAGATGAGGGAACTTCAAGCCAAAATGGACGATTGCAGGGCGAGGATGGCCGCTAAAAAGCGCAACGCCTCTCAGGGAATTGAGCGAACTAAATCCTTGGTCGAACAGTACAAGAAGCTGGAGGTTGATGATGATGACGTTGCGGCTGAATTGAACATCACTACCTCCCGACAGAACGAGGATTGGGAAAAACTTAGGGAACGAATTCGTTCCTTATGGGGTAGAATGTAATTAAAACACACGATGTCTTTTCTTTTTTGTAATTTTGTTCCTTATTAATGAACATTAATTTCTTGTGCATTTATTTTCTAATCATCGATTCTTTAAGCATTTAACTGCTTTGCACTAAGAATTTTGTCCATTCCTTTTTGAGATTCCCACTACTGTTCCCAAGACTTAGGGCCATTTAATTCCGTCTATTAGACGGAAATGTGGTTGTTCATATTTTGTCTCTTCATCTTCACCCCCTATAAATGTTTCGCATTTTTCATCCTCTATCTTCATCTCCTCATTTCTTATTCGAAACCAATTTGCTGCCATTTCTTGGCATTCTGACGATCAATCTGATCCAAAAATGGACTGTTTAGTCCGTCCGCCTTATACTTACTTTGATGTCACCTTTGGTATGGGAGGTATAGGAAATATTTTCTGGCCCGCAGCGAAATTTTTACCTGCAAAATTCTTCCCATCGTCTCTTTGTTCTTCACAAGGGGTCAATGATGGAAGGCAATTTTTGGGTTGCTCATGGGCCATTTTGCTTGCTGAGAGTGCTTCTCAGCTTGCTTGCTGAGAGTGTTTCTCAGCCTATTTGCTCACTATTGCAGCGATGCATTTAGGAAGATGGTGAGGCCAGTACACCCTCTCACTCGTCAATCCCACCACTGCAGCGATGCATTTAGGAAGGCAGTGTGAAGCTTACTCAGTGATCGACTGGGAGATCATCTTACTTTAGTTGTATTTTGTAACACGCCTATTACTTGTATCTTTTATATTCTTGTAATGAACGTTCGGTAATAAAGAACTTTATTTGAAAGTATTTCGCTCTGTCTTTATTATTTTTTGATCGTCCAGAATGTTTGGTTATGTTTTTATCTGTTCGCATTCCCATAAAGAAGGAACATATTTTTTCAAATATTTGCCATTAATGAATCTTACGCGCTTGGTGCCGTCTAAATCTTCCAAGTAGTATGCTCTATTAGGCAATACACTATTTATTTTGTATGGTCCTTCCCAGTTGGGCGACCACTTCCCGTACTTTGGATCCTTGGTATCCAAAGGGAGTATCGTCTTCCAAACTAGTTCACCCAGGCTGAACGACTTGGCTATGACTTTTTTATTATAAAATTTAGCCATTCTTTGCTTTTGAACTTGCAACCTATCCAAGACGTCCAACTTAAATTCATCTAAACTTAATAAATTTTGAACTAGCGATTCGGCATACTCATGATCATTCAACTTATATTGTAAGCACACTCGAATTGATTGCACGTTAATTTCCATAGGCAAAACGGCCTCCTGTCCATAAACAAGTTGGAAAGGAGTAACTTTGATACTTGACCGAGGTGATGTTCTATAAGCCCATAAAGCTTTATTCAAACATTCGTGCCAATTTCTGGCGTTTTCCTCAATCATCTTTCTGATGATATTTTTTAGAATCTTATTAGAAGATTCCGCTTGTCCGTTGGATTGAGCGTAGTACGGTGTGGAGTTTACTAGTTTAACCCCAAACTCGCTCAAAAATTTGTTTACTTGATCTCCATTCAAAGATGTTCCGTGATTTACCATTAAAGTTTGTGGAATTCCAAACCTATAAATAATGTGATCGCGGATAAACTCTATAACATTCTTCTGGGTGATCTCTTTTAAAGGTACCGCTTCTACCCATTTAGTGAAATAGTCGGTTGCAACTATAACAAAAGTATGTTGCTTGGACGATGGAGGGTAGATCTTCCCTATTAGATCTATCGCCCAACCTTTGAACGGCCAAGGTTTAATAATAGGTGCCATCTCTCGCGCTGGCGCCCTTTGTATTGGACCATGCTTTTGGCATGCTAACAACTTTTTGCGTACTGAACGCATAGTTCTCCCATCTTTGGCCAAAAATATCCACTCCTAATAATTAACCATCTCATCCTTTGGCCAGCTTGATGAGCTCCACATATCCCTTCGTGCACTTCAGCCATGATCGTCTTGGCTTCTTGCAAACTTACACACTTTAGTAATACACCATCAGGGCGTTTCTTAAATAACTCTTCGTCTATTAGTGTGTAATTCAGCGAACATAACTTTGTTTTCCTACTAATCCCTCCATTAGGTTCTTGAAGGAACCCTTTAATCTCTGTTCGCCAATCCACTGCATCTCCATCTTGTATACAGTGAAGTTCAATTTTTCTCGCCCTTCTTTGAGTTACGGGCAATATGATTCCGTGTTCACAAGTAGACTTTTAATCCAAGATTTTAGAGTACCCTGAAGCCATTTGGGCCAACTCATTCGCCACGTCGTTATATATCCTATTAACGTATTGAAGTTCTACTTGATCGAATTCCTCTAATAATTCTTGGGCGATCTCATATTGACTTATAATGGAATCACTTTGGCATTTAAAATCACCAATCAATTGATGTATCACCAATTGAGAATCGCCCTTAACGATCACGTTTCTTGCTCCCATATCTATCATCAGTTCTAGGCCTACAATTAAGGCTTCGTATTTGGCTTGATTGTTGGTGCACATTCTGTCTAAGGTGAATGCGAATTTGTAGCAAATCCCTAAAGGATTAATTAGTGCTACTCCTACTCCTGCACCTTTAGAGGTCTTTGACCCATCGAAATACAATACCCAAGGTTTTAGTCCGAACGAGTTGATTTCTAATTCGATTTCTTCAGGCATGTCAAGGCATGGATGATCGGCTAGGAAGTTAGCCAAAGCCTATGAAATCTCATTATTTTTGAACATTTGTGGTTTTTCAGGAACCATATTTGTAATATTTGATTGATCAATATTTTCTAATGTTACTTCTTCTGAAATTTTTGATTGGTTTTTCTCCTGTACCTTTCTTTTTCGAGGTACAGAATCTTTTGAACTAACTGATCGACCACGCTTCTAGCATATTTGAAATTCATTTGCTACAACATATTGTTGTTCAAGGACATTAATTTTTGCTAAAATATTTTTTACTGGTACATATGACTTTGTTACTTTTCTCGTGTCAACAAATATATCAAGTAATTGATTTGCAACTTTTTGTAAAATGAATATTTTTTCAATATCTTGCTCACATAGATTGCTGCGGGGATCAAAGTGAGATGAAGTTGTTTCATTCCAATAAATTTTACCTTATTTTTCAGGATGTATTTTTTTCCTTCCCAAAGTTGGGAAAGTCAATTAATCAAAATGACAATACGCAAAACGTGCAGTAAATAAATCACCCGTTAAAGGTTTAAGATACCTAATAATGGATGGTGAATCAAAACCCACATAAATCTCAAATCTTCTTTGTGACCCATTTTAGTATCTTATTGGGGTGAAATAAGGACTTGGACAATACAACAAAAAACCCGTAAATGAGAAATATCAGGTTAATGACCAAATGCAAGTTACAAAGATGAATATTGATAATAGACATTTAGTCTTATATGAATCAATGATGCAGTAGGTAACATGGCATGATCCCAAATAGAAATTGAGAATTTTATTTTCATAAGTAATGGTCTGGTAATAAGTTATAGACGTTTAATAAATGACTCCACTAAATCATTTTGTGTATAGACATACGCAACTAAATGTTCAATTACAATTTCAATTGACATACAATAATCATAGAATGCTTGTTATCTAAATTCACTAGCATTATCAAGACGAATAGTCTTAATTGAGTATTTGGGAAATTGCGCTCATAATTTTACGATTTGAACAAGCAGTCTAGCAAAGGCTACATTCCTATTGGAAGTAGGCAAATATGTGACCATCTAGTAGAAGAATCAATTAATACCATAAAAAATAAAATGATCCACATAGTAGGTGTATTGACTCACATATATCTCCATGAATTCTTTTCAAGAAAGTTGAAAATTCAATATTGACCTCTGTAGTTGAAAGCCTAATGACTAACTTGCCTTAAAAACAAACTACACATACATAATCATTAAGTAAAATAATCTTTTTGTTCTTTTAAAGGATGTCCATATGAGTTATTTATTATACAACACATCATTATAGCTCCTGAGTGTCCAAATCAATCATGCCAAAGTGTACGTGACATTATTTGATTCAATCATTTTTATAAAGGTATAATACATGTCAGATGGGAGTGCATGGAGTTTTTTTTATTTGCTCCTTGCCAGATACAAAAAAAGTCATGCAAAGATATTCAACATTTATTTTCTTGTATCGTTTCAATATGATATCCATTGCAACAAATATATTTAAAATTAAGCAAATTTCTTATAGATTTGCTAGAATAAATTGCATTGTTAATATATAATATTGTATTATTTGGTAAAATAATACAAGCTCTTCCAGAGCTTTCAATGATATTTGATGCACCTGATATCGTATTAATATTATTTTTTCTAATGTTAAATCTAAAAAATATTTTTTTGCATTGAAGAATAGTATGAGTAGTTGCACTATTAATCAAGCAGGTGTCTTAACAATTCATTGTGAATCTATAACAAATAAATATATTTTTACAAAATTTAAATTTAAATTTAAATTTAAAAGGGTAAATATAATTCAATACCGTGAAATTAACAATGTATAATAAAATTCAAAACTTTTTTACAAAAAGTAAAGACATATTTCAAACTAACTTTCTAAAATAAAAGGAAATACTAGAGATATAGAAAATAAACTAATATATATCTTCCATTACATCACCCCTAATCAAATGGTCAATATTTTCATTTGGATCGACAAAAAAATCGGAGACATCCAATGAGTCACATCAATGGACCATCATAATCAACAAAATTTTTCTCCATGTTTTCCTTTCCCTTGATTGATTTTTTTATAGAAATTCATAAGATATTTTGTCGTACGACATGTACGTGTTCAATGCCCATTCGTTTCACATATAAAACAACTTTCTTCTGCGCTTTTTTAGATATTCTACTTTCTTTTGCTTTGTGCATTTGGAAATTGTTGTCTTGTTGTTTATAACTTTGTTGAATATTTCGTCCATGGTTTATTCCACGTGCATGTCTGCGTCCACATCCAAATCAGTGTCCAAAAGTCCACATTCATGTCCATGTCCTTGTTTTGATATTGCATTTACTTCAGATAATAGTACAGAACAAGTTGAACATAACCCATGATTATTCATTAGCTGTTCATTATTCTGTTCAACTACAAGCAGGCAAGATATAAGTTCTACGTACTTTTTGAAATCACGCTCACAATATTGTTATTGAAGGAGCACAGTCGAGGCATAAAAGGTGGAAAAAAAATTCTCCAACATATCTTCATCGATGATTTTTTATCCACACAAGTTCAATTTTGAATATATTCTAAACAGTTCAGAATTGTATTCACTAACAATTTTAAAGTCTTGTAAACGGAGGTGCATCCACTCATAGCGGGCTTTGGGGAAGACTACAATCCTCTAATGATCAAATTTTTCAGTTAATTTTTTTCAAAGAATTTGTACATCGTTCTCAATGAGATATTCAATTTTAAATTTATGATGAAGATAATGAAGAAGAAAGATGAGTGCTTTTACACGATCCTATGAGGATTCTTTGTTTCATTATTTTATTGTCTCTCTCAAATCTTTTGAATTAAGATGGATATCAATATTGAGTACTCATGATAAATAGATTTTGCTAGATATGTCAACTACAGCAAACTCAAGTTTTGTGATATTTGATTAACTTCACTAAACTTTGAAAATTAAGATTTTCGTGCTGATAACGTGTTATAAAAAGAAAGAAAATTTAAAAAAAAAATAGAGAAAAGTCAATAGACTTGTGTGCATTTTATTAGGAACTAGAGTTCCATATTTATATTTAAGAAGCAAGGATAGAATGTTAATAATTTCTAGAACTGCAGAGTTAAAATTGTCATTCATTAAAAAACCCTAATAAACTTACTATCTACAACACTTATTATCTTATTTAAGTGAATAAATATTTTCTCCATTGAAATTTGTCTATTTTAGAGCACGATTGGCTAAGTTTTGCTTAAACAAAATTTATTTATGAATCAAAAGTAAGTTTCATGTACTAATAAATAATGAAAATTGGAAACGAGTTTTTAAGTTAAGATGAGCGTTATTTTTGGTAGAAAGTAATTGTATGGTGAGGATTAAAATAGGATTTTTAGTAGACTTTAAAAAAAGTTGATACTATCTGTGGTTGAAAAATCGTAAATCTCATAAAATATATGATTGAAATTGATTGTTGACTTTGACTTTTATTAAAATAAAGATTTTACCCCACCAAATAGAGCCAAACTTCAGTTCATAGTACAATCAATTCAATCCAAACAATCCTATATGGTATTACTCAGATTTGATAGAATCATTGGATTCATTTGAATGACTACAGCTGAGGTTCTTTTGTATTCATCCATGAATATTGGAACTAGTAAAGGTGTTGTTTTGACCCAAAGAAATTTCACTGCAACGGCTCTAATGACAACATCGGATCAAGAGGTATATCGCGATCCAAAGAATGTGTTCTTGTGTTTTCTCCCTTCAATTCATATTTTGATTTGGCGGTACGTAGCATTATACAGTGTTGAAGAAATATGATCTTTCATCCTTAAAGGAGATTGGATAAGAATTACAATCTTCAGTTCCGAAATCGAACCATTTTCTTATATTTAAGAAAAACTTTCAAATTAGTAGGAAGGAAGTTTAATCGGAATGAATCTAAATTTTTCTTCAATGATTGATGAGTATGCAGCCCCTGGGAAAGGAAGTGATGGAAGATTGTGCTTGGCAGATGCAGTGATTTATTAGGTTTGTAGAAGATTAAGTGCAAGTTTGCCATATTGTATTAAATTGGACTGCAATGGACATTATAAACAAACAAGATTTTAATTTATTTAGCATCGTCTAATCTAGTTTGCCAACGTGCCACAAATAATTTTATTTGAAAATATTTCAACAATTTTGATGTGAAAAATGAACAAGCCTTGGTAATAAAGCCATTTTTATCAGTTTAGATGCTAAAAACAGAAAACTTTTATTAAATTTCTTATTGCAAGAATGAAAAGAGTAGGCTTTTTTATACCATGCTTATAAGTCAACTAGACAAGTCTTTCAAACCACCCTTTCAACTGTCCACTGTTGGAAACAAAGGGGTTTGGAAAAAAGACAAAAGCAATAACACAAAAATTGCAGCAACAAGATGATGAAACCAGAAAATTTTCAAGAACAAATTCAAAGGTTCGAACGCAGGATCGCTGTCATCAAATGATATTTGTTCCCTCTCGAGATTGAATGAGATGCTTAAAGATTTTGACAAATGGTTTTTAGAATTATATCAAACCTTGTAGAGGGTTTAACACTAAACCACAAGTGCAATTCTCCAAAACTTTAAGAACACAAAGTAAGATATTGAATATGAATGTAGATCAATAATTTAATTCAATGTGAAATGATATGTGGATCTCAAGATATTTTTCAAAGTTACAATGCCTTGAACATTGATCTTCTATATATAGGTCATGATCACAGGTGTGAAATGGTGCCAAAAAAACAAGTAAAAAGCCTCCAAATTCAAAAATCAAACGGTTGAAAACTGCTCCAAACGGTCACAAATTTTGTACCATGCGACACCAAAAAAAACGAGTAAAAAGCCTCCAAATTCAAAAATCAAACGGTTGAAAACTGCTCCAAACGGTCACAAATTTTGTACCATGCGGCCGCATGGTACAACTCCAAGAATCAACTCCACGAGGTCGCATGGATCATTTGTAGGGTGAAATGGCAGGTGCAATGGCGTGGCCCAAACTTTGGGCCGTTTTGATTTCATTCCATACACATTTTAGGGTAAATTAGGCCCATTACTGTCTAAAAATAAGAAAATTGAAAAATAGAATGCATTATAAATGGACAGTATAAAATACGTTCCTCTTTCATGACTAGATCAGTTAGAATTCAATTAACGACATCAGCTATTTCAACTATTTTCTAACAACTCTAGTTTGACTTCAACAGTCTCCCTTTCTTTCAATTTGCTGATGCCAATGGCAATAGCCGCCGCCATAACGCTGCCGCTCACAACCATTAACTGTTGCTTCCTCTTATATTCTTCTTTTAGTTGCTTCCGATTCTCTTCTTCGTTTTGCCTTCAATCGAACATTTATCAAATGCTTTTAAATTTCGCTGTTCGAAAACCTAATTCCCGCATTTATGCTTCTATGAGCATTCATGCTCCTGAGAACTTTTCGCACGATTCATCTCTCGATCGTAGAGAGTGGTGTTCTTCACTTCGTCAAGTATCATGCCTTTTAAGTTGGACTGTTCTCAAGTTTTCTGCACGCTCAAAAATAAAAATTCTAGCTTTTAATTTTTGAAGTTTCTTTTGAGAGAGATTGACTTTTTAAAACATTGAGAAATGATAATCTTCCAACCGTGATTGAACATAGAAATGATAACTTTTTCATATATATTACCAGAGAACAGGATATGAATTAGTATGTTCAAACTTTAAAAAAAGCACACATACGCATCAAGTTAATTATTCCAATGAGAAGTGGTGACTGTTTTGGAGAAAGATCACAGAATGTCACTTTTTCGTCAAAAAGTGACACAGTGTCACTTTTTTGAAGAAAAGTGGCAGAATGTCAATCTTTATGAGCAAATACCTTACATGCATCCATGTAAGTAAATCAAAGTTTTATTTTTCATATATACTGTTAGAAAACAGGCCATGAATTAGTATATACAAAATTTCAAAAAAGCAAATGTATACATCAATTTAATTACTCCAATGATAAAGCGTGACTATTTTGGAAAAAAGTGACAGAATGCCACTTTTTCGTAGAAAGACTATGTCACTTTTTTGAGAAAAATGATAGAATGTCACACTCTCCATAAGCAAACACCTTACACGCATCCATGTAGTGGATTTAAAGTTTTTTTTTTTTTTTTTTTTTGTATTACTAGAAAACAGGGTATGAATTGGTATGTTCAAACTTT
>NC_036238.1:18286061-18296320 GCF_002742605.1 Olea europaea var. sylvestris
TTTTTTTTTTTTTTTTTTCAGATTTTTCAATGTTTTTGTGGATGGTTTCCTCGATTTGAAGAATGAACAAACTTTGTTTATGTATTTGTGGAAGATTTCCTCTTTTTTCCTTTCAATTTTCTTTTGATTTTTGCATATTGGAGGCTGATTTATGAGGATTGTCGTGAGTTAAGGTTTTGAGCGTATTTTTACGTTCAATTTTAAATAATTACCACTTAATCCAAGTTTATACTGTTTTTTCAAAACAATCCAAAAATATAGGGTATTTTTGTAAGTACCCCCACATTTTATTGGTTTTGAGCAACCATTTCTTAACATCCACCACCTCAAAGCCGTCCCACTATGGAGTGGAGCGTGTACTACTATTACAAGCACTCGATTAGAAGTCATAACTAGTTTGTAAAAGGACGCTGAGGATTTGTAGTCGTTACAACATACTTTTGTTAGCTTCCATTTCTGAAAATATGTTAAAATTCCAATGGCTCACTGTCTCAAGAACAGGTTAAAAGATTTATAGCAGAACGAGGTAACTAATTAATTTTATTTTTTGTATTTTTATTTATTTACATTTTGGCAAATGTATAATTTTCCCAATAATAATGAAAGGTTGCCCATTCAAGAGATTGGGGAGAGTGATTTTTATTGACAACATCCCAAAATCAGCTTCAGGAAAGATTCTGAGAATGGAGCTCAGACAGAAAATCATATCGAGCCCCTGTTTGTCACCCATTATTTGAATTTATAATGGGGAAATAGTATTTTTTTTTAAATTATGTGATTGAAAAGTTTTCGATTTGTGTGTAATATTATTTTATTGAATATTGTGTAGTTGAAATTAGAAGAGAGAAAGAATTAAATTAAATTGAAGAGTTTTACAGGGCGCCAAACGGGACCAAAACTTTAATGGCGCCCATTTCGATAGAGCAAATTAAACCAAGGGAAAAATTCATAAATCATGCTTTAAGTATGGCTAATTCAAATTCAAGACCTAAAGTTCTAAAATGCAAAAATTAGGTTTCTGTTAATTAATTAAAAATATTTTATTAATGAAACATATTAAAGCCACAGTTATAAGATTTATGGTTACGGATGTGTACTTTAAGATCACAATGTCACATATTATAAAAATAATTGATCACAGATTCTTTCATTGGTCACAAATAAAAAATATTATAGGTCACATTTTTTTAAATTAGTTGGTCGCAGATTATTTTTAAATCAAAGTCACATATTTTCAAATTAGTTAGTCACAGATTATTTTTAAGTTATAAGTTATCAAATTTTTAGGTCACAGATAACCAAATAATTGGTCACATACAACCGTCGTCGCCACCACCACTGCAATCTCCACCGCAACCACCACTACCCTCACACTAACACAATCTCTAGCACTACAACATCAACACCACACCACGACCACCACCATTGTCGACTGCCACCACCATTGTCGACTGCCCCGGCCTGCACCACCAACAAAACCACCGCCAAATCCACCATCACCGCCAGCACCCCTCCCTACACAACCAACAAAAATCACCTAAAATCACACCACCACTAAAACACCCCCAAACCATTGTCAATTCAATCACCATAGACACCACCACAAAACCTCCACTACACAAACACCATCACCACCACCACACAAAACCCCGTCTAAACGCCACCCAACCCGTTAGATCCACCACCACAGTCGCCACCATAGAACCGCCATCATCACCACCACCATCTACCCCCTCACCATCACCGCCAGCAACCTCCTCAGATCGAAAAGAGAGAAAAAAACCCCAAACCCCCTCCCCAAGCTGGTGATAGTCGACATCGAAGATTGCAGCATCGCGAATCGTTCTTTGAAGATTGAAAAGTGGCACAACTGAGCCACTGAGTGAGGTTGAGTAGAGAGAGAGAGAAGATAAATAGAACGCCACCAGTCAGGTTGCTGCAGACGTCATCGCCGTCGTGAAAGCTGCCAAATCCGGTGGTGTTTTCTGATATAGAGAAGTAGAGAATGCGGTAGAGAGAGAAGGATAACTATTAGGGTTTGAAAATGAATTGAGGAAAATATTAAATATTTAAATTATTATATCAAAACTCGATTTTTGCTGAAGGAAACTTCGACCCTTATGTTTGAATTGTGTTCTTTAAACCCCTGGTCTCATGTAATTTCCTCTTAAACCAAATCATGCGAACCCTTGTGATTTTGGAGAAAGTCTGAGTATGAAGAAGATGAAACGAAAGGGATATTGAGGCAGGTGTATTCAATTGGGGCTTTTGAATATTCTGATGGACATTTTTTAAGTGATAACTTTTGTGGATTTTATGGATCTTTTATAAATTTGTATGAAATTAGTGAAAATCTTTCGTAGACTTCTATAAATTTTCATTTTAAATTTTTTTATAGACTTTTGTGAAATTTAAAAGACTTATTTAAAATAGAATTCATTTGTATCTGGTGTAAAATTCTCATATACGAGATGTTAGTTCCCATAATTCTCATTTTCCTTTCGCTTCTTCTTCCCAAATAATTAAAAAAAAATTTGAAAAAAAAAAAATTTAAGACCTTAATTAAATAAATAATAATCAAAATTATATATATGAATCAATATTATTAGTATAGTATACTTTTAAAAATAAATAAAAATCAATATATTTAAATTTAATTATAAAATTTTCATATAAAATTTTATAATCTAATAAAAAAATAAATATTTTTCACAAAAAATGAATGAAAAAAAGAAAAAAAGTTACAAGAATCCAATTTAATTTTTCATAGAAAATAAAGATAAATAATAAGAGAAAGAAAGAAATGTAAATAGAATATAATCAATAAAAAAAAATTTTAATCATATATATCCATGGAAGGTTAAAGGAAAGAAAGATTGATTATTTATTTATTTATTTCTTTTTTGTGAAAATCTCCTAAAATCTCGTGAATAATGAGAGACAAATTTTAAGATGTTATATGAGTAATTTTTGCTTAAAAGTTAGTACTCCAGATACTTTTATAAAAGTATCTAAAAGTCATTGAATACCCCAAAATTTATAAGAACTTCTAAAAAATTTTAATTGAATCCACCGTTTCTTTTAGAAAGTCTCAATTGAATATCTCTAAACTTTTTAAATCTCAAAAAGTTATTAAAAGTCTCAATTGAATACATTCCACTCAAAATATCCAATATCAATTATTCAGGCAAATTGGCAAGTTGGAACTGGAATAAAGACTCTATGCTATTAAATAATGAAATGAAATTATTATTATTATTATTATTTTTAAATTTTGTATCAAACATAAGCTTGAGCAGCTCAAAACAATTTGGTTTATTTGAAGTTAGTTCAAGTCAATTTGGTACCAGACTTGAACATCTTTGAAAAGTTTACCGGGATATTGACACACATAAAACTTTACGTAGATGGTTGATAATTGATATAGTTAGCACTGTAGAGCCCGAATTAATGGTCAACATACTGCGAAACCGAATCAAAGCACTTAGCAAACGGTTCAAATTATGTTTCAATAATTAAAAAAATGGTTTGAAACTAAAATGATATTTCATTTTCAGTTTACTTTATGCTTCAACAAATTTACTTGCTAGTAATAGAAAAAATGATTTTACTTGGTAGTCAAATTCTAATGGCTCTTTACAAATTAACAATGATTTATGATAATATATAAATATAGTAATATTTATAATCAGTATGTTTTAATTTAAATATTATATCGAATTAAGGAAAAAAAATATGAATTATAATGTTCGATGTTACGTACTGAATATATGCAAAGAGAACACGAAAAATCAGTAACAATAAACTTTAAAAGGTTCTATAGTCGAAGCAACTTGTATAGAATATTAAAATCTTCTCCAGATATTCTTTATACGCTAGAAACATTCTGATCTAAAATATCAGTGTCATATTCTTGCAATTGGCAGATGAAATATCAAACACCTTTTATTTTTAAGTCATGTTGTAAAACAAAAACATACATTTAATCATTTTCCTGATTATGAGACGATCTTTATTATAGATAAATTGCCAATCACATTCCCATGGTCTAAGTGTCGTCGATTGATACGCTCAAGAACATTATTTTCAAGAAAACGAGAAAGTGCTGATTATCAACACGAAAGGTGCTACATGTACAGTAAGTTGTATATCAATTTGTACATTCCTCTCACATATAAAGTATGAAGCCAGTGATTAAAATAATCATGGATCCCATACATTTGAGAGGAGTGTAATTTTTACCGCCCTTAAGTGTTGTACAAGTATCTTTTTCCTTATCAACATTGCTCGAAAATAACACCATTGAAAGTAGAATATTATAATTGACAATATAAAAATTGATATGGATTTTAGTCTCACGATAAATCCTATTAACTCGTGCAAGAAGCGAGGCATTTATGTCTCGACTTAATTGGTTACTCGTTTGCTCTTGTTTCTTAAGATGTTATATACAATTTTAATTAATTTCGCCCTAATTGAAAATAAGAATTGGTTTTTAAGAAAGTGTAATATTTTCGTGCAACAATTTTTAACATTTTGCTTGAATAAATGAAACGCGAGCTAATGCTCAGCACTACATTTTGAGTCATAGATATTAACTAAAACAAAAATTGAACACGGTCTTCGTTAGGGGTGGAAAATAAAAATTCAGAACCATTAAAATCGAATCAAATCAATCGGTTCGACTCAATTCCAAGTATGTTTCAAATGGTTATTGATTTCTCAAACCAAAAATCGACTGATTTTGAGTCTTAATCAATTTTTTATCCGATAATCCTATTAAGTAATTAACTCCTTTTCAATAATTTTCACTAAATTTAACTCTCTGTTTCTCAGAAGTTCGCTTCCCAATTTGACATGGAACCAAATAATTCCATTACCAAAGAATCATTCGTAGTCTTCTTCTGTTCCTCATAATAAACACAAACACAACAAACTCTAAATACATATTAAGTCCCATTTGATAGCAATTTTTCACTCTCTAAAAAATTAATTTTTTAATCGTTATTTTACTATTTTAACAATTATTTTTTACTTCTTTATTCACCCAAGAATAATGCACCAGTACATATTAGCGTAAAAATACTTTCGCCCTCTTATAAAAAGAGGTAAAAAAATCGTTGGAATATATATCGCGATTTAACTCCTTCATAAAGCTTCAAGAGCATGTAAGCTCAAGGTTGGGATTCGATCTTTTTTTTTTTTTTTTAATTACTTGTCTTAAAAATACTTTTTGTGCTCTTAAGCAAGGAAAAAAACGCGATTTATCAATACATATTTGAAAATAAATTGGAGCATTCTTACCTTAAAAGGGATTCAAGATGTCATTTTTGTCTGCAGAAGCATCTGCACCTCCCTACAAAAATGGAAGGTCGCATACTATCCAAAATTGCCTTGTGAGAGGTGCAGGTGCAAATGCAGATAAACAAAGCCACCTCGACCGTCCACCACCACCATCACCTCCTCCTCCGATCAACCACCACCCACAAGAATCACATAAATTATGAGAGATTAAAATTGTTAATCTAAAAAGAAGAAAAACTTGGGTAGCATATATAATAAAGGGTGTTGGAGTTAACCTACATAATACCGACCTACATAACATGGATTTGTATGTGTATAAAAATGTATATGGCGGGAATGAATAGGCTCTCCAACACAAAATTCTACAGGTGATTGTGGTGGTCGTTGTGATATTTATGGGAAAAAGGCAACGTGCAAGACCTGGCAACCACGTGATTTGAAGGCCTGATCACGTGAAAATAGGTTTCTTCACCAATCAGGTTATGACATGTCACCGATCATTAGCTCCGGATTTCAGAATCGTGTACGAATTGCTCAAAGTAAGAGAAAAATAATAATGACATTTCTCTATTTTTTTTCTCGTATTTAAAAAATTTGAAAATTCGTTAAAATGGAATAAAAAAACTTATCATTTGTATTTTAAAATAAATAAAATAAACAATAAATACATAAATTCGACAAAATATTTTCGTCACATTAATATAATATATTAAGACCTTCTTATGGTAATACTTAGAATAATGTTATATAGCATTATTGGTGTTAGAGTATTAATTTAGATGACAATACTTGATAGTATCAATATATGAATCACGTGACGTTACATTTAAATATATCTATCATTTAATATAATGCAGTTACTATCTAAACTGATGTTGCCACCAATGAAGTTAAATAGCATTAATCTACTCTAATGACTCCCATGTAGTCATTAAAAAAAATTATCCCAACTTGAGACATTATGAATAAAAATAAACACCATATTGTAACAGGTCAAGTCTTAGGGAACTTGCCTCCACGCGCAGTAATTATTGGCATATTACAAAAAATATATGCTATGTTACGTTAAAGATTTAAGATGAAATTAAATATTTATTTAAAGCAGCTTGAGACAAAAAAGAAATGTTTTATTAAATTAAAGGTTTATGATGATTTTGCATATTCAAAAAGACTTGAGATCCGATATCCAAAATTAACTATCCAATTTGCTATCTGCCTAATAATTTATTAATTAGTTTACTTGTACACTTCTTATGTATATAATGCATTAAACATGTAGCGTCACTCATAATTTATTGATACATTAGTTTAAATTAACATATCCAATTTTTCTCTTACGGTTACTTGTGCTTAAAAATAAAGTGATATATCAATAAATTTATTGGTGGATAGCAAATTGGATGGCCAATTTTAAATAGCAGATCTCGACTCATTCGAAAACTATGTAGATACATATACTAGATTTTAAACTAAAATAATAAAACCTGACACCAATGATATCATTAATGTCATTTAGTTACACTTAGACTAGTGCTTTAACACCAATTATATTGAATAACATTACTCTTTAAACTATATCTATCCCTTTTATCAATTATCAATGTCCATTTCTTGAATTTGACATGCTCTTAATTAATTTATGTAGTTTATACTTCACATTTATACCACTTGCACTAAGGATAACCAAGTCAAAACAATAATTTTTGTATCTACACCTAACCTCCTCATAGTAATAAATTAGTTTGATCCCAACATTATGACTATTGAAAATTTTTACCGTATTTACTCGTTATAAAAAATAAGATGTATTAATTAATTATAAGTTAAAAAATAATAATGGGACAAAGAAAACTTGAAGATACAAGTTTAAAGATGAGTAATATATATGGACCATCATTGCTATAATGGCAATGTATTTATGTTTTCTTAAATAATATCATATGTAGCCTCATTTTTCTAAAAATTAATTTTTTCAAAACTCATTTTCAATTATACATTCTTTTATAAAATAATATTATATACAAACCCAAAAATTTTCCTTAATATTTTTATCACACATTCTCTATCAATCACTTATTTCCCTCGAACAAGGGAGTAATATGCTTGCTAATATCAATAATAAAGATAGGCATTTCTGTTCAAAACTATATCGAATTGATTGGTTCAATTCATTTTGGTTACGAATCTATACACCTCTGGAACTCAAAATTTAATTTGATTTTTAATATTATTTGAATAGTTCGGACAGGTTCTCTCCAGATGTATTGTATATGTAGACGTTGGTTAAATAAATAAAGGATAATTGGCACAATATTTCCTAACATTTGCCTATATAGTAGAATATACTCTCAACCTTTCATTTTTGTGCAAAACTCCCCGTAATCGTTCAAACATTGCAAAATACCCCTCGCCACTATGTCGTTAGTTTAGACGTTAAAAACACTAAAAATTACCAAAATCAATAAAACCTCAAAGGGTTCAAATCCAAACACTCACTCAATGTCCTGATCGTTTGAAACACAAATTGAGAGAGAAGCCAACATGCGATAAAGGCATAGAAACACCAAGAATTGACCAAAAATTTTAAAAACAGCAATAATTTTTCACAATTTTATGCATTGAAGGTATCCGCATGGCATTCTATCATATTATGCTATTCTTCAATTCTGTACTCTGTTAATTGGACCATGCTACACAAACATAATGATTGGCATGCGGAATGATCGAACATTCACACCTCGAGAGTCGGGCATTATTTTATTCATGCGGGGTCCACACTCCATGTGAGGATCGGTCACCCATTTTCGGGCACTTCGGCATTATTCCTGTTAATTAGGTTGGTGTTCACCGTTGGATTAAGGTATGCACTCAATGTTTCATTTGGCCATCTATTGGCGTAAGGTCTGTTTTATTGATGCTTTAGGGATTACTGTTGGTTTATTTTGATGCGTTAATGTCTGCATTCTGCTGGTTTCTTTTGCTGAATTCTACTAATTAAGGATTGTTTTGCGCAAAGCTTACCGTTTCCAGGGAGGTATTTCAAAAAGTTTACCGATTTCAGGGTTAATTTGCACCCAAACATCTCGCCAATAGACATTCTTCTTCCTCAATACACACATAAAAATTCAAAATCAACACAACAGAAATCAGAAAAGTTCAACTAAAAATCACAGTAGAACACATCTACAACACTACAAGAAAAATCAAATATATTAAAGCATTACGATAATGAAAACAACAATATTCGCTAATATACAATACCCCAAATAACAACAAAACTGAGTCTAATTTCAAAATAATTTCCACCACTCATTGCCACATCATAACAAAACCACAAAATAATTTTCATTATTCACTTCCCACTTCATTTTGGTTGAATCAAGGGTTCTTCCGTTCCAATGGACTGTTGAATTCTCTCTCAATCGATTTATTAAATAAATGAGGCATGAGTGTTTGAATTTACAGAAACTGATATATCCTTTGAGATTTTATTGATTTTGGTCAATTTTAACGCCTAAATTAATGGATATAGATGGTATGAAGTATTCTGCAACATTTGGGTGATTTGAAAGGGTTTTGCACCAAAATGAAAAGTTAGGGAGGCACTCCACAAAACATACAAATTTCAGGAAGGTATTGTGTTAATTATCCATAACTAAAAGTTAATGAATTTATTTTGTTAACTAGAAATGGTGAATTATTGCATTTTTTCTAAATATTCTCTGGATTTCAACTATTAAGATCACTGACGAAAGGGGGGAAAAAGTTTGAATCTTTTTCCTATGTAGTTTTAATGAATGAAAAATTTTATTGTCCAAAGATTCATTAGAATGTCACACTAGCACGATGTTTAATAAAGTTGGCATAGCAAGAAGCGTAAAACAAAATAAAGACGAGATCAAAGTCATCAATGGAGTACCCAAAATTGGTTTGAAATGAAATCAAGATCTTGATAATTCTAAGTGAACGCGGAGAATTAACTTGATCGATGATAAGAATGTACGTACAACCATATGGAAATTTGTGGTTTTAATTTACAACAGATGAAGGACCAAATTGATTAAGTACAATTGCAGCCTATCCTTGTACCTAATTCTTCGTGGACATCAATGTTAACAAAGGAAATGGTTGTTTTGGAAAGCAGGGAGTGGACACAGAAATAAGACCTGTCTAAGGCTTATTCAGATGCTTGACTCGACAAAGGGTCTGTGAAATTGGACAAGGGAAGGCTTGGACATATCCAATATATTACCGGACAAGTATTGAACAGATTATAAGGAGATTTCAATAAATTACACAACTGTGGATCAAATTTAATATGCTACATCACCTAGCCCTCAGGGCATATCTCCCAGTGGCAAAGGGGAGGGCGGATAGGGCTCAGCGCGGCAGTGTGCAGAGTTCGATTCCCCGTAAGGAGGAATTGGTTTTGTTGCAAGCGGGAGTTACCATATGGGTTAATAGCCTTGACCTATCCATGTGCTCTCCACCCTGGCTCCTGGGAGGCACATCCTACGATTTAACTCCTCCACAATGGCTCAGGGCAGTGTCGGTGGGGGCCCCTAAGGTTGGGGTTCAACCTTTTTTTTTTAATATGCTACATCACCTGCAGAAGAAATTAGGATCTAGCGCTGTTGGAAAGGAAGCAAAGTATCATGGCAGCTTTTAAGCTAATACAGCAAAAAGCAATTCCTGTCAAGATATTCTTTTTTTGCTGCAAAATTATGGCACCTGTGTTGCCCTGTGGACCACATTGTGCAACAGAGGTGCCAGCCATATCTCATTGGCATCTAAATGCAAAAGCTGTCCATTAAACTGCTAGCTTAAGCAGGTATGTCACCAAAACTGTGTTGGAAAGGAGACATCTGGGGTCAGTCTTCAAAGAGTGCTCTTCCTAGAGTCTTATAATGGGTAAAACCAGGTCCACGACCTGGGTTTGAGTCAATTTGTTGTGG
>NC_036238.1:18296342-18298156 GCF_002742605.1 Olea europaea var. sylvestris
AGAAAATTGGTGGGGGGGGGGGGGGGTTTTTAAAATTCAATGCACAAAAACAGATGGATATTTTAATGGGATAACTTTGAGAATGGCTGGATAATTCTTCCTTTTTTTCACAATAGCCTTTTATATTAAAAGTACTATTTTACCCTTAATGAAATTATTCGCAAGGTCTTTCTTATATCTTTAAGGTTTTATCAATCAGGCCCTATATCTATATTTTTTAATCTTTTGAACACTCTTAAATATTTTCTATATCTTGTTAGTTCTTCAAAGATTATAGGTTGTCCTTTTTTAGTTATATATCCTCGAACTAAACCTTCTAAAATTTCTTCTTGTATATTTCTATATTTAGTTATAATATTTTCTACTTTTCTTATTTCTTTATAAGTTATCACAGAATCAAATCCTATATTATTTTTACAACTATAATCTATATCTCTATATATTTCTTCAATTTTTTCTTTACCAACAGGGAATATATCATCCGATTTTTCATCTAATTTAAATAAAAACGAAACATCTTTTTCATCTAAAAATAAAATAAGATTTTTATCATCATTAGTAGTAGAAGTGGATGCTTGTGAATTGTTCATGGAGTAATGAAAGCATAAGCATGTAAAATAAGTAAATAACTTACAGTAATCAAGTGGAAATAAACAGGTTTTCCCTCCAGTATGCTCTTATAGGGGAAATATATCTAAACAGTTTAAATAAAAGGAAGGTTTTTGAAAATAGACTAAAAAATAAAAACATTTGAAAAATAGTCTTCAAACAACCATATTTCCAAAAATACCCTTTATAGAGAAATTGCAACCAAAGCCACTACAATGTATAAAAACCTTCAAATAGGTCATCAAGAAAATATAGACCAAAAATCTTTAATTAATTTAAATCCAAATATTATAGAAAATTTTATTGACCTAAGAAATGCTACAGAAAATGAATTAAAATATTTAGAAGAAGAACTGAAAGGATTCTTTATAGAATATTTAGATCCAAAATTAAGAAATAAAAAGATTTCTATAGATAATAATACAATCAAAACAGAAAATGATATATATAAATTAATTCTTAATCTGAGAAGAAGAATCAAAGAATTAAATAAAATCATTAAAGAAAAAGTATTAATAAAAAATAGTGAATTTTATAAATTTTATTGTGATATTATAAATACTTATGAAGATTTTAATTGGCTTGAAAATATTAACCCCTCCACTGCACACTTCGATGAAGATTTTAATTGGCTTGAAAATATTAACCCCTCCACTGCACACTCCGATGAGATGGTATCAGAGCCAGATTACGAACCAAAAATTATGATGAATATAGTAGATGAAGAAAATATAATTGAAAATTTTTTGAAAAAAGTTGAAAAACATAAAAAACCTAGTTATCCTTATTTACCTAAAAATACCACAAATGAAAACTTTGGGGATATACATAAAAGATTAGAGAATCTACAACATAATTTACAAATAGGAAATGCCTTATTAGATAAAAACCTTAGAGAAAAAGATAGGATTATAATTAATCCGCCCCAAGATTTTAGAATAATACAAAATAAAGGAAAAAGACATGAAGAAAAACAATATATGATTACAAATGTAGAAGAGATAGAACAAAAATTCTTAGAATCAGCAGGTGAAGAGTATGAAGAATATAAAAAACAGTTAGAAGAATTAACTGAAAAAATAGAAAATATAAAAATGAATACTAATCCATCTTCAAGTCATGATATAAAAGTAGAATTCAGTAGTAATGAAGAACAATATTATCCTTATGGTACTACAATACCACTTAAAGATGGTCTTAATCAA
>NC_036238.1:18298783-18301070 GCF_002742605.1 Olea europaea var. sylvestris
CTTTTCCTCTTTTTATCTCACTATGTTTTCTAACCATAAAGGTTGGGCTGCTATGTGGGCTTTTACTAGACCTAATTAGTCTGGCTTCTAGTAATTCTTTTATCTGATTTTTAAATTCTTTTTGATCATCAACACTGTATTTCATAGGTTTGACTCTTACTATAGTGTCTGGATTGATTAATTCTATTTTTACCTTTACTTTGTCTGTATTCCATTTTTCTAATAGATTTTCAGAATATGTTTCAGAAATTTCTTTTTTCAATTTTTCCAACCTATTTTCTGTTATCATTTTTAAGACTGTAACTGGTTTAAATTTTTCTGTACTCCAGCATCCACCACGCTGGGTTGAGGAACTCTGATGGTTTATATCTCTATATGCAATTGTAATAGCTTTATTTATTTTTGGTGTAAATATTTTATGTGCACAAGGTGTTGTGAACATATACTTATCAATATATTGTGTAAATGGTGCAATTTTAATATGAAATTTTGTCCTAATAAAATATCACATCCTATTGTGGTTGACATGTATATTGTATCAACAAATACTTCTCTAAAGGAGATTAGAAAAGGTACTTGAGTGGCATACTTACTGTATATTATCTTATTTCCACCTGCTGTTGTAGCAGTTACTACCTTCTTTGAATTATATTTCCAGTACTCAGATGGCAATACATTCGGTAAGCATAAGCTTATTGTACTACCTGTATCTAAGTAAGCATGAAATTTAATTCTACAATAATCTTTTATATTGAGTGTAATTTCAATATATGGACTCATGGAATTAGTACTTATTACTCTTTCCATCATAACAATGATTTCATATTTTCATATATTCCTGGAATGATAATTGGATTATCGTCAACTGTTATTTTCAAATATTCTTGGCAGATTTTATAAGGACTATATTTCTCAAGAAAGTTCATTCCTAGCAGAATAGGTGAACGATCTACTCCATATATATAGAATTATTTCTTTAGTTTATTCTTTCTGATCCTCTCCTACAAGTATCAGGGGAAATTTGACATATTTTCTTATTTCAAGGTTATTTCCTAAATAATCCTTAAATATATATGGTTCTGGTATTTCAAAGTCTATTAAATGGTTAACAAACTTGGCATTTTACATGGCTTTTATCTGCTCCAGTATCTATGAGGACAAGAAGATTCTTCTTAAATCCTTCTTGGTTTACATATCTTGTCTTGATGTAATATTGTGAACTTGATGGTTCAGCAATACTTAAATTCTTAAGTCTGCTTATCCTAGAGTCTTGTCTAGAGGGAAATCTTGCTATAAGATTATCTCCTTCTAAGCTGACACTATTTCTTCTTATTAATTTTCCTTCAGAGTTAATTTCTTTTACTTATTTATGAAAATCAAGCATTATTTGTTCTGGTATAGTTACTTCATGTTCTTGGTATTTTCTAGGAAGTATATATTGTGCTAATTCCTCAAAATCTTTATGTATGATAATATTATCAGTTATCTTTCTTAAATTATTGTGATGGCTAGTACTAAAAGCAAAAATTGATTTTATGGTTATACTAATAGCCTTACTTTTTCGTAACATTTTCAGATTTCCAATTCTATAGTATAGATTGAAACTTTGATCAATATTTTCATCATTTAAAGATATTGCATAATTTGGTTTTACCGTAAATATTATCTTTTGATAGACTAAGTTTCCTACAACTGTTCCTAATAGAGCATCTATAGGATCTTGTAAGATTCTATTGTCCATACAATAGATTTCTATTGGTATATTCATACCTTCTCTAAAGAATCCTTTTACCATTATCTGGATTCCTCCTAATTCAATACATTTCAATTTATTTCTGACATTTTCTGAGATTTTGGATAATTTTTGTTTTACCCATCTTTTGTTATTATATGAATTCTTGCTTTTCCTATAGTATCTTCTATATTGATAGACATTTCTTTATAATTCATACTTACAATTGTTTTATTTACTCTTGGTAAAATTCCTAAGAATTCTTGATGAAATACATCTTTTTCCTGTAGATCTAATATCTTCTTAGTAATTCCTGCGTATTTTTTAATATCAAAAGTAATCTCTTGATTAATACCTTCTATAGAATCTTCAACTTCTTCAGTTGTTTCTATTTCTATTTCTGATTGTTGTATCTCCCGATTCATATATACTATCTCATCATAATCTTCTTCTGATGAGGATGTATCTAATTCATAAATGCTACTGCATTCACTGCTTAATTCTTCAAAATATTCAATTGGTTCTATGTCACTATCTTCTTGAAATTTTTCATAA
>NC_036238.1:18301249-18374859 GCF_002742605.1 Olea europaea var. sylvestris
TCTTTTCTTGAAATATTTTTTATGTGGTTTAAAATTCCTTTTATTGAATTTTTTATAATTTTTGAATTTTCTTTTGTATTTCTTATATGGTTTGTATTTTTTCTTATTTTCTAGTGCTTCTCTACACCACAAACCTATCATTGTTCTTGTAAATTCAATTCTACTTCCAAGACTATCTATTTTAACACCTTCCTCTTCTCCTAGAGGTAGTAATTTCTCATATTCTTTTAATAGCTTACTTCCCCATGGGAATGGTAACTTTGTAAAATAAGACCTTAAAATAGGTTTGTTTTCCTGATAGTCTCCTTGATTAACAGTGTATCTTTTCTGTGTTTTTCTATATTGATTAAGACCATCTTTAAGTGGTATTGTAGTACCATAAGGATAATATTGTTCTTCATTACTACTGAATTCTACTTTTATATCATGACTTGAAGATGGATTAGTATTCATTTTTATATTTTCTATTTTTTCAGTTAATTCTTCTAACTGTTTTTTATATTCTTCATACTCTTCACCTGTAGATTCTAAGAATTTTTGTTCTATTTCTTCTACATCTGTAAGCATATATTGTTTTTCTTCATATTTTTTCCCTTTTGTTATTTTCCTATTGAGTTATCCTAAAATCTTGGGGTGGATTAATTATAATCCTATCTTTTTATTTTGTATTATTCTAAAATCTTGGGGCGGATTAATTATAATCCTATCTTTTTCTCTAAGGTTTTTATCTAATAAGGCATTTCCTATTTGTAAATTATGTTGTAGATTCTCTAATCTTTTATGTATATCCCCAAAGTTTTCATTTGTGGTATTTTTAGGTAAATAAGGATAACTAGGTTTTTTATGTTTTTCAACTTTTTTCAAAAAATTTTCAATTATATTTTCTTCATCTACTATATTCATCATAATTTTTGGTTCGTAATCTGGCTCTGATACCATCTCATCGGAGTGTGCAGTGGAGGGGTTAATATTTTCAAGCCAATTAAAATCTTCATAAGTATTTATAATATCACAATAAAATTTATAAAATTCACTATTTTTTATTAATACTTTTTCTTTAATGATTTTATTTAACTCTTTGATTCTTCTTCTCAGATTAAGAATTAATTCATATATATCATTTTCTGTTTTGATTGTATTATTATCTATAGAAATGTTTTTATTTCTTAATTTTGGATCTAAATATTCTATAAAGAATCCTTTCAGTTCTTCTTCTAAATATTTTAATTCATTTTCTGTAGCATTTCTTAGGTCAATAAAATTTTCTATAAAATTTGGATTTAAATTAATTAAAGATTTTTTGTCTATATTTTCTTGATGACCTATTTGAAGGTTTTTATACATTGTAGTGGCTTTGGTTGCAATTTCTCTATAAAGGGTATTTTTGGAAATATGGTTGTTTGAAGACTATTTTTCAAATGTCTTTATTTCTTAGTCTATTTTCAAAAACCTTCCTTTTATTTAAGTTGTTTAGATATATTTCCCTATTTTAATACATATAGGGGTCCGAGTCGCAGAAGCAAATTACAACCAGTAGATTCCCAAAGCTAAGCTTCTGTCATCAAGTTATAATTGAGCAAATTATGCCAAATATAAGGTAATCTTCAGCGCTCTGCAACAAAATTTGCATAATTTTGTACCAAATTTTGCGTTAAACCAAAATTCATCTCCAATCATTAAACCAAAACTTACACCAAATAAATAGTGCTTAACCATTTCTACCCTTTTTATTATTTTTAGTAATTTATTTATTTGAAATATTATTTAATTAATTATTTTATAAATACATAAATTACTAAATAAATAATTACGCTAAATTACAAAAAAGATTAAATTCATTAATAAATATAAAAACATAGTACAATTAATAAAAACACTACAATAACAGAAATATTAAATTATGCCATTAAAGTTTTTAGATAATGGGGATCAAACAAGGGCGATATGAGTTTATAATCAATCATGGATATCACTTAGAGAAACTCCTGCTGTAGTAGTACTAATTAGAAATGGAAAAATTAGCATATACTGAATGTACTTAAAATTTTACTGTTCACTTGTACTAGTTCATATTATTACTCTTAACAGAAACAGAGAATGTTAAATAGTGAATCCAAAATTTCAAATAGAACTCATAAGTCATATTATTTTTAAAATGCCTAGCGGTTTGCTTTATGTGATGAATACATCGTCTCACCATCCAATAATGTATGAGACAAATGCATGCAGTCAGTAAATGTCATATTGTATTGTTATAATTCTACCGTATACATCCTATTCAGTCGGTTGAAGATTGATTTCGTGACCTCCACCTTCATGCTTCCATAAATAGATCAATCTATTCTCAAACCTTATAAACTAAACCAACAATCATGTTGTAAATAGATCAAATCAGATCTTCTGCCGATTTTCAGTATCATTTATAACCGGGGAAACAAAAGTCTCAAGGTCTTGACATTTATGAAAGTGATACTAATGTCAAACCTGCCAACGGCCTTTTATTACATGTTTTATTCCTTCGGAAGCTCAATAATTGCGATAAATTGTTCCCGATATTGCTACTTTTCTGGTATTATTACCATTGACCTGTGAACGAATTGTTCATGAACGCAGACATCTAGTAAAGAATTGTTTTAAGTCAAAGATGAGGCTAAAGATGTCCGCTTTTATATGAAGATATTGACAATCAATTATCTAGTTTGGAAAATCAATATTTAGTAGTGACGCATAGATTGATTACCATGTTCAAGGAAAGTGCCTACAGATATCACAATTCCCTAGTTCATTTTATTAAATAAGAATATTTGATACCCAAGAGCACGAGCAGCAAACAATAATTGTTCTGAAATGATATTGCCTTCTATTAAAGCTTAAGTCCTGTGTATATTTTGTTTAACACAGTAGATAGTTTATAGTTATGTCCTTTCAGGTTCAACACTAGGACCACAGAGAATTGATTATCTTCCTTTTTTTGTTTTTCTTTTCATTTTGTTCTGTGGGGTAGGGGCACTAGGGTGATTGATTTTACAGCTTTCCTTTTATAGCCGCAAAAAATCAGGGATTGATTCCCAATTATAATTTTGCTTCCTTCTATAGTGAAATTTTGTGGGCTTATCATTGGACTGCATTAGTTAGGCTACGTTGCTGTCATATTTTAGCTAATTGCGATTTGTGTCGATTATTGGACTGCCTTATTATCATAGATTCGGCAATTTAATGTGCTGGGCCGATTCTTGGGCTAATTTGTTTGGGGTTGCTAAATATTAATTTTGGGTTTTGCTTATAATGTCGAAGTTGTCCATGTTTGTGTTGGTTCACTGAATCTGTTGTAGGTTTTTTGAAGTTTTCAACAAGCTACGTCGATGCCAATAGCTTTGTATAGTAGAAGATACTAATATGACATCTCACATAGCCGGTGTTCCATCTTTGAAAAATTATAGTTGACTTGATTGTGATTTTCAAGAACAATCTGAGTTGATTTCTATATCTCAGGATGAGTACGCTCAATACTTAGTATACAAGCAGGCCACTGCGTCTACTTGCACTGCTACTATAGCTAAGTCAGGTAATGACTCTCACTATCTCTAGTCTTCCACGGCCAACCCTTGGATCATAGATTCCAGTGCCAATGAGCCCATAACGGGTAAGTCCTCTCGTCTTTCTAATTATAAACATGTAGATTCTCCCATGAGTGTCACTCTTGCTAAATTTAGCCAATGTTCATGATACTGGTACGACTCATCTTACCACTAATATTGGCCTACTTTCTATGTTACACATTCTTGGTTTTCCTTTTAGTTTGTTGCCCATTAGTAAGATTACCAAATCTTTTCGTTGTTCTATAACCTTTTACCCATCACTTTATATTTTTCAGGATCTTTGGACTCGGAGGATGATTAGTATGTACATGAGGTCGGTGGATTCTACTACTTGGATTTCATCGGCACCTTCCCGTGCTCTTCAGACTCCCCTTACCCCATGTAAGTAGCATTATCGCTTAGGTCATCCTTCTCTACCAATCCTAAAGTGTCGATTATGTAGTATTTCCCCAGTCCCATGTTTATCGTTTCAGTGTGAGGCTTGTCAATATAGCAAGCACAATCACGTCTCATTTCCGTCTCATGGTGACAAGCGTTTGTCTAGTCCTTTTGAGCTTGTTCATTCTCATATATGGGTCCAGTTCACATATCCACCAATAAATTCCATTATTTTGTGACTTTTGTGGATGATTGTTCCTTCTGAGTCCTCTGCATCCAACATTCCTTTTTCTACACCTATTCCTTTTGTTGATCCACATGTGTCTTATGTTCAACCTTCTGGAGAGCACATTGAGTCACCTGTCGAGACTCTGGAGTCACCAATTGGGTCATCTATTGATCCGATTGAGCTATCTGTCGAGTTGCCTGAGCCTCTCACTTTCATCGTGTCAACTCCATCATTATCCCCACCTACATAGACAATTGCCACTCAGCTTCCTCTCCTACAGGTACACTCTCGTCGTACATGTTTGCCTAACCAAACACCTCCACTAGTCCCCTCCACGTCTCTTGATCCTGCTTTCGCCATTGATCTACCTATTGCCCTTCGAAAAGGTACTTGTTCTTGTGTCAGTTGTCATCCTCTTAGCCATTTTGTATCTTATGATTCTTTGTCGCCTTCGTTTTTTACTGAAGAATATGTGATCTTTATTCTTATTTCAATGATTAAACAATGTACAATTTATAGGAAAAACAGAAGGAATAAATCACTTCCGTAAATCAAGGAAATATTTAATTTCCTAAACTACTCTGCTGACTAAATGCCTAAGAATTGGAATTGATAAAAATAACACCCCTTAATTGGGGAACTAATTTACAGCTGCAGATCTGCTAGAAATTAGGACTAAAAATCAGGAATTCTACACTCCCTCTCAAGCTAGGTTATAAATGTTAATTAAACCTAGCTTGGAACTTAGTTCTTCAAATGTTTTTCTTGGTACCGCCTTAGTGAGAATATCTGCAGTCTGTTGACATGTTAGAGTGTAAAGTAGAGATATTATCCCAGACTCTATTTTCTCTTTGAAAAAGTGTCCATCAATTTCCACATGTTTTGTCCTTTCATGATGAATTGGATTCGTTGCTATGATAATGACAGATTGATTGTCGCAATATATCTTCATAGGATCCGTAACTAGAATATTTAATTCTTGAAGGACCCTTCTTAGCCATATTGCTTCACACATGCCATGAACTAAAGCTCTAAATTTTGCTTCTGCACTGCTTCGAGATACAAGTACAACAGATTGTTTTTTATTTCGCCAAGTGACTAGATTTCCCCAGATGTAAGTGCACTACCCAGAAGTTGATCGTCGGTCAATTATGGACTCGGCCCAATCTGCATCAATGAAGATTTCAACATCTCTGCTTGAAGTCTTCTGCAAGAATAATCCTTTGCCTGGAGTCCTCTTTCGATACCTTAGAATTCTAAAAAAGCCTCCATATGTTCTTCAGTTGGTTTATTCATAAATTAACTCACCATACTGACAGAGAAACTGATATTTGGTCTTGTGGGCTTCCAATCTGCTGGTTTACCGTGTATTTTCCAACAATTATTATCAGTGTGTCCCGGTATTTTGCAATGATTACACTAAGGTCTGCCGTTCTTTTACCCATAGTCGCTGTTGTGGTGTTGTCCTCCATGTACAGCAAGAGCTGAATTTTCAATGACTGGGACAGTAAATGGAAATCCAAGTATTACCTTCCTTCTGCTTTCTTCACAACGCACTTCTGCAAATGTCTCCTAGATGTTGGGCAATGGTTTCGATCCTAGAATTCTTTCCCAAACCTCATCAAGGTCCTTGTTAAGACCCATTAAGAATTTAAAAATTCTTTTCTTTTCAGTAATTTCCCTGTATTTTTTTGCATGTGCAGGGCACTCCCAACTATGTTTTTTGAAGACATCCAATCGTTGCCAATGACGAATCAGAATATGGAAATATTGAGTTACCGATAAATTACCTTGTCGAAGGTCATGGAGAACACTTTCAAACTCAAATAATTCTGAGGTATTTTCATTACTTGAGTATATTTCCTTTGCTGCATCCCATATCTCTTTAGCAGTGTTGTAGAGTAGGAAATTTTCTCCAATTTCATTTGTCATAGAATTGATCAGCCAAGACATGACCACATTATTTTCTAACTTCCACAGTTTGAATTTCGGATCTGTGGTTGCTGGAGGGATAGACACTCCAGTGATAAAATCATCCTTCCTCTTTCCGCAGATGAACATCATGACTGACTGCGACCATTGAATGTAATTTTTTCCATTCAATCTTTGTCCTGTGATGAGAAGATGATTGCTCTTTGATCCGCCCTTAGAACTTGTGGCAGGAACATCATGATGTGAAGAAGTTTTATTTTCTACAGCCATGTCGTACTTTGTCATGGAGATTCCTTAGGTTTCAGAGGTTGCTTTGATACCATAAAGAATATGTAATCTTTATTCTTATTTCAATGATAAAACAATGTACAATTTATAGGAAAAACAGAAGGAATAAATCACTTCCTTAAATCAAGGAAAGATTTAATTTCCTAAACCACTCTACAGACTAAATGCCTAAGAATTGGAATTGATAAAAATAACACCCCTTAATTGGGAAACTAATTTACAGTTGTAGGATCTACTAGAAATTAGGACTGAAAAATCAAGAATTCTACATTTACCATTGTGTCTAATCTTTCTAGTGTTTCTATCTGTAAGAAAGAGAAAGATGCATTATCTAACCCCAGCTGGAGGACAACAACTCAGGTAGAAATGGAGGCTCTCCACCATAATGGGATTTGGGATTTGGTAGGCAAACAGATAGTCGGATGCAAATGGATATATACCATCAAGTATAATCCAAATGGTATGGAGGATCAAAAGAAGGCTCGATTAGTGACCAAAGGATATACTCAAACCTATGGCATTTATTATGACGAGACATTCTAGCCCATCGCCAAGATTGCATCTATTCGTGTTTTGATTTTTCTTGCTACTAATCTTGACTGGCCTTTGTTTCAACTCGATGTTAAGAATGCCATTTTGCATGGTGACCTTACTGAGGAGGTCTATATGGAGCAACCACCAGGATTTGTTGCTCAAATGGAGTATTTAGGATATGTTTGCAAACTGAAGAAGGCTTTGTTTGGTCTCAAGCAATGCCCTCGTGCATGGTTTGGCAAATTCTCTAAAATGGTGTTAGAGTTTAGCCTTCGACGATGTGAAACGAATCAATCAGTATTCAATCTATGTTCCAAGGCTAGATATGTTATCTTAGTTGTATGTGTTGATGATATTGTAATCATCGAAGACGATAGGGAGGGGATCGAGAGACTTAAACAATTCTTGCAATAGAGATTTCACACTAAATACCTGGGGAAGCTCCGATATTTCCTAGGTATTGAGGTGGCTAGATCTTAAACTGGGGTTAACCTGTCTCAAAGAAAATATGTTCTTGACTTGTTGGATGAGACTTGATTATCTGGTTCTCGACCAGTTGATACACCGATAAATCTTAATCAGAAACTTGTGAAGGATGGTGGAGCAGTGTTTGATGATCCTAGAAGATACAGGAGATTGGTTGGGAAGTTGAATTATTTGACCATCATCGGGCCAAATATCTCATATGCCATGAGTGTAGTGAGTCAGTTCATGGAGACACCTTTGATCCCACACTGGGAGGCTGTTCTTCACATTGTTTGATACTTGAAGAAGTCAACTCGCCTTGGTATAATGTACAAGAAAAATAGTCATCTCAAGATGGAGGGATTCACATTTCCCCTCTGATAGGAGATCAACTACAGGATATTGTACATTCTTAGAAGGTAATTTGGCTATTTGTAGGAGCAAGAAACAAACTGTAGTAGCTCGATCTACTGTTGAAGCCAAGTACAGGTCCATGGCGCACACCACCAGTGAGTTAACTTGGTTGTAACATTTTCTAGAGGAGATTGGCTTTTTTGGTTCCTACTCCTATTACTTTGTTTTGTGATAATCAGGCATCATTGCACATTGCATCCAACCCAGTATTTCATGAATGCATGAAGCACATCGAGATTGATTGCCACTTCGTTTGCAATAAAATACTAGGTGGAGATATAGCGCTTAGTATGTGAGAGCTGGGGAGCAATTGGCAGATGTTTTCACCAAGGAATTGTATAAGCCTCGATTAGAGTATATTTGTAACAAGTTGGGCTTATATGATATATATAGCCCAATTTGAGGGGAAGTATTGTGGAATATGAGGTAGCATGGTAATATAGCTAGTATGGAAAGATTTGTTGTGGGTGTTAGGAAAGAGGATCAATCCTGTGTATTAGTTTCCATATGTTTTTCTATATAATGCAACACCAAATGTAAAGAGAAAAAAAGAATGAATCTTCTTCCCTTCAAAGTTTATACCAAACCGGTTTCTCAACAATATTAATATAAATGTTAAAGAATTTAAATCAACATGTCCTTGTTTTAATGTGTCCGTGCAACTTAGCCGTTTTATCATTTAAGGTTTTGTCATGCTCCAGTTTCAATTTTTCATAAAATATTTGAATTATTGAGGTAGGTTACTGATAGCACCAAAAGATAGCTGTTCCTTTTATCATTCGTGCGATGAAAGTTGCAAGTTATTTTGATGTAGGATAAGAAGCGAGAAGGGGAGGAGAGGGAGAACGAGAGAAGCAGAAAACAAGGAAAGTAAGAAGGAGAAGGAGAAGAAAAGAAGAACTAGGGGAAGAGAGGGGAGGGAGAAAATGGCTGCAAGCCAAACAATATTTCAATTCTAATTCATCATCGTCTAATAAAATTACAACTGAAAACCATATAAATAGTAAAAGCATAACCCTAGTAGTGATGGGCTTGGGCCAAACCAATAAAACAAGCTCAATAACTAAAAAAAGTAAAATAGTGCGATAATAATATAAGTGATGTCCGCATCACATTTTCTCTCAACTAGGCGCACACATGATTATTATAACTATAATTTAGTGTCAGATTCTTTGAAGACTTTTACGAATTTAACAATTTCAGAGTAGTATACATGTAACATAAAGGGGAAAAAAATTATAACTTATAGGTCCTATCACTGAACACCACAACGGCTGCTATAAAATATTTATTCATACATGTTAAAGTCCAATAAATCTACTATCACTACATCATGTGTTATTGAGATAAATATGTATGAAAATGTTTTGTGCACAATGTAGCAACGAAATAGAGGGATTATATGTTGCAATTGAGAATTCAAATTTCCTGTAGGCATATTTTCTACTTTACGGAATACTTAAGCTGTACATATAATGAACAACTAAATTCAGAGAATGGATGAATTAAAACTAAAAGATCTCATGTGTGAAATTCTAAAGTACACAAAAAATGAGATTTTCAGTAAAATGAGAATGAAACATATTAGAAGTTACAACAATACATCATAACAGCATCAACTAATTCACCTTTAACATCAATCTAGAGGATTACAACACCAGCAGTAATCAATCAGTAATAATCAATGGCGCAGTAAAAAAAAAAATCTTAGCAGACACCAGAGTGCAAAAGACACGCGGACATCGTCATTGTTAATCCAAATCTTTCAACCACCATCACTAATTAACTATTATCTTTTGCATCCCTAACAAGCTTTAGAACTTCATTAGATTTATAATAAAGAATTACAATAGAATTAATGATCAGACGCCTAGATTTCATGAATGATGAAATCAAGCTGAAATCTGCTTGCGTTAAATGAACAAGAAAACCAAGCATTGTGATCACTAGCTTTAAATTACTAACAGGACTTGCTCTTTTTTGGATACATTAGTTACTGAAGGAATCCATCACCTTCAAAAAGAGCAAGACCAAACAATGTACCATTTATAAGCTAGTAAAGACATTCATTTTATTACGTGTCTATATTATAGCTGACACAACATGGGCTGGCTAGGGCAAAAAATTGATCCACGAAGAAGAAACCTTAGTGCACACAATATTAAACGCTCATCTTATTGGCTTTCAAATATGTTATTAGGCAGACAATTGATCCGTGAAAAAAATCTCTATTATCTATGAGGTAAATTTGGACTTTATGAGAAATCATGCACTCCAAACCAACGTTCAAAAGGCGGGGCTATGCGTGAGGCGTGAAGACCCCCATATGGAAAAGTCATAAAAAAAAAAAAAGTGGTCAACCCTATTTTGATCTATAATGTGGGCCTAGGCACCAAAAGGCGTGCACCTTCATATTTTTTTTTTTTTCTCAATTGTGTTGTTTTTCTTATATTAAATAAATTGATTAAGCAATGGGAATTATTAATAATCTCAAAATAATAATAAAAATAAGGAAACTACTTATTACGCCTAGGCAAAGCTTGAGTCTTGACTTTGCCACCTTTTAAAACCTTGCTCTAAACATGCATGTTTGAACAATTCAAAAAAGTTTCATGTTCCTCAAAAATTAAGTTTAAAAAAATATGCAGTTTTCTCGAAGAATATAACACGTGCGCAGGATCATGTTTCTAAACTAATTAAAAAATGTATTGGTAAGCATAAATAAAAGAACCATACATATATATAAGCTAACATCTTTTTCCATTCTAATTACTTCCCAAAATTTTTTATGTTATATAAAAATTTGGAAATTATTATTTTCAACTTACTCTTCTTCTCCTTGTACTCCTTGATTTATAAATTAATTTATTCCGAGAGTAAAATAATGAAGACTAAGTGAATGATAGATGACAATAGATGTCCATACAATGTTATAAAAATATCAGGGAAAAAAGGGAAAGTCTATGAAGGTTGAAACTCTACTTTGGCACGCCAGAGAAAATAAAGGGAGGCAAATCTTAAATGCACATTAAAGGTGAATCTAAAGTGCAACTCTCTGCCACAATGACGTCACCCAAAAATAACAAAATTGACAATGATCTTTTACCTGGATTATTTAACTTTCATCCTTTTAACCGAGTCGGCAGGAAAAGCCAGAATTCCTGCTGGCAAGTGATACGTTGCAGCAACATAACTTGCATGTAGACCGTGTGTCTCTCGTGACAAAGAAGTTTCATTTTTAGGGATTACTCATACCTCTATATTCTTCAACCTAATCTCCACAGATTTGTCCTTATCTATACCTTTGCCTGTTTAAAGCCAAAACTTGAAATGCCTAAAGAATGGTGACTCCTTTCTGCTACTCTCTTGTGTGACTCCACATTAGTTTCATTCTTCTTTTTTATTTCATCCCCAATCTTTCACCATGAGACACATAGTTTTTCGAGATCCATATGTGAATGAGACCTATGATGTAACAAGAAGTCTCAGCAATCTTTGGGAGAGTATAAGAGTGCCAATTATCGCGCCTATTCTACGCATTGCAGTTTATATATGCATAGTGATGTCTGCTTTGCTTTTTGTAGAACGAGTTTACATGGCAATTGTGATTACATTTGTCAAATTTTTTGGGAAGAAAAGATACACCAAGTACCAGTTAGACAGCATAAAAGATGACCTAGAGAAAAACAAGAACTACCCTACAGTGTTGGTTCAAATCCCTATGTTTAACGAGAAAGAGGTAAACACTAGAATATACTTTGCACAGCTAGTATCTATATATACTTTCTTTAAGGCATAGACATGCATCAAGCATATGGCACATGTATATAGAAGCATACAAAATTTGCATTCATTTATCATTTCAGAAAGGCAAATTGGTATTAATCCCCATTAAGTGCCTATAATGACCAAAAACCGTTTTCAATCAGCCAAAAAGCACTGGCAAATGAATTTTTACACTGGCAGCATGTAAAGCATGTATACAATTAGCCACGTACAAGTATTACTTAGGCGAGTTAAAAGGATTTCTAGATCCATACTTGCATAGAAGAAAAGATACAAGTGACGCGCTCTAATAGTGCTTATTTATAATTACATCTTACAGCTTTCAGGTCAAAATTTACTCAATCATGAACATACATACTATTAAAGCTTGATAGCAATTCATACATGCTTTACTTTATTTTATTTTATTTGCATTTAATTTGAAAATTTAAAAGTAGAATATTTCTTCCAAAAGAACTAGATAAATTTAAAAAGAAGCTCAAAAATGAGTATCTAAATCATGCCTGGCGAAAATAAAAAATCAATTAGAGTTAAAAGACAAATATCATTTTTGACAAGTCACAAAATAATACCTTGAAAACTTCTCTTTCTGCGTGTCTGAGTGGCCGTGTGTCGCTTTGCTGTAGAAGAAACAATGATGAATTAAATATCGATCAACAAGATTTATGTAATTTTTCTACAAGAAGGTTAATTATCCTTTCAGGCATATTTTGTATGTCCTTCATAAGGTAGTATGTATCTAGTTGGGAATTTTCATTTATGTTTAAGCAATGAAGTTTCCAAATGGATATTGAATATAACTTTGATAACCCAACATATTTCATTAATATCACTGTTGTCGACATTAAAGCCATATCAAGAACTGATAAAGAATATCATTTTGTCAATTTAATATAGTGTAATTCCAGCTTGCTTGATGATTTAAGGTAAGTTTTACCACTAAAACACCAGCTAGATAAGGAAGAGACAAATCCTATAAAAAAATCATCTAATACAACCTAACTTGGTCTGCATTCATTTATCCCAAATATTCATGTCTCTGACATCAATGTAAATAAAAGATAGACACATACATAATCACCCAAAAGCTTCACACAAACATGTAGATTAAATGAAGAAAATAAACATGAATTCATGATAGATTTTTTGTCAAGGCATCATCATTATTGTCCATTTCTCACAATGGACAAACAGTTGGGATACACACTGTTAATTATGTGAGCACTTGTATGGTTGTATGAGAGCTCATATTTGAGCAAATAAGGAACTTAAAGAAATGAGGAAAGATTTAATTTCTATTTTGAAGAATTTAAACTAAATATGAGTAAATAAATCCAAAATCTTCTTTACGCCTAGGTTTACAAGCTTTCAATAGGAGCTGTATGTGGGCTTTCATGGCCATCGGATCGACTCATTGTGCAAGTTCTTGATGACTCCACCAGTGAAGCCTTAAGGGTATCCCTTTGAACCAAATGTAATCTTCAATGTAAATTCCAATAAAATCATGTTTCTGTGCTGCAATTCTGGAGAATATATGTGCAGGCAATGGTGAAATTGGAGTGCCAAAAATGGATGGCGAGAGGGGTGAATGTTAAGTATGAGACGAGGGACAACAGGAATGGTTACAAGGCTGGTGCTCTTCGAGATGGCTTAAAAAAGCATTACGTTGAAGATTGTGAATTTGTTGTGATCTTTGATGCAGACTTCCAGCCTGAAGGAGATTTTCTCTGGAGGACTGTCCCCTACTTACTTGAAAACCCAGAGCTGGGCTTGGTTCAGGCAAGATGGAAATTTGGTAAGGCGTATGACAGTACTGTATATACTATAGTTGAAAGATATCTAACTAGATTTACCTCCAATATAAAAGTATGCCGTATTCCATAAATGAAGATCAGAGATAAAAGACGGAAGGTAATGGGTTTAGTTAACATGTAACTACGAATGTCTAATGCAAATAAAGTAAACTAAAGTGAATATTCCTCGTAACACCTTCAGTTGCTCCAAAAATTAAGCATGTTTCCAAGGTATTGACAATGAATTAGTTGTTTCAGTTAATGCAGATGAGTGTATGATGACTCGGCTCCAAGAGATGTCACTAGACTATCACTTCACTGTTGAACAAGAAGTGGGCTCCTCAACATGCTCGTTCTTCGGATTCAATGGTTATCAGCATATCATGTTTCTCTTTAAATATATATGTTTTCCAGCCAACTAGTAAAGTAACAGTTTAGGTAACAGATTTACAATGTTTGATATGAATTGCAGGAACTGCTGGAGTCTGGAGGATCCGAGCAATAAATGATGCAGGTGGGTGGAAAGATAGAACCACAGTAGAGGACATGGACCTTGCGGTCAGGGCAGGCCTTAAGGGCTGGAAATTCCTGTTTGTGGGTGACCTCGAAGTAAGCATCTAAACTATCACTAGGATACACTATCTGCTGTGTGAAGTATAGATTCCGCTAGGTTGAACACAATTTACCTTCCATCAGGTAAAAAATGAACTACCAAGTACGTTTAAGGCGTACAGATATCAACAGCACCGCTGGTCATGTGGACCCGCTAATCTTTTTAGAAAGATGTTTATAGAAATCATCACCTGTGAGGTATTAACTCTACGATTGTTTCCCTTTACTGTCAGCAATGAACTAGTGGTATGACGCTAAATTTGAATTTCCCCAAGAAAATATACAGTGCCTTCCTAATGTTTGCAGCGCGTATCACTATATAAGAAATGGCATGTGATATATGCATTCTTCTTAGTAAGAAAGATCATCGCCCACTGGGTCACATTTTTCTTTTACTGCGTTGTCATCCCTGCAACAATATTAGTACCAGAAGTTCATCTTCCGAGGCCGCTAGCAATTTATCTTCCAGCGTGCATAACTATTCTCAATGCAATTATCACTATAAGGTATGAAGATCTAGATAAGCCAAATACAATTTCCTATTCTTCTATTTTCCAGAAATCTCCCAAGGAATTAATTAATTTGAAGCCCCACTTATTTTTTCACAGATCTTTACATCTTCTCGTCTTTTGGATATTGTTTGAGAACGTTATGTCTTTACATAGATCCAAAGCAGCCATTATAGGACTGCTTGAAGCCAACAGAGTTAATGAGTGGATAGTGACTGAGAAGCTGGGTAATATGATGAAGCAAAGGTTCAGTGCAAACACAGCAAAGAGGCCAAGATCACACATAAGAGAAAGGTATAATGTCCAGTATGTGCTTCATAAGCACCATTTCATTATGCCATAGTGTTGATCAACCAAGGTTTGGTGATTGAAATTGGAAAGGCCAATAATTCTATAGATAAAAACATGATGTCTTTCAGGTCATTAAGATATAGAAACACCCAAATGCACCTACAGACGTAGACCCACTATGTTAAAACATTTACCATTTTCTTGAGGAGTATCCAGCAGAATCATTTATGCATAAAAAATTACATCTACAAATGGAGGAATCGTTATTTAGAATCTCTTTAACATTGTTGTGCACTAACCTGACATTTTGGTTTTAAATCAGGATCCATATATTGGAGCTTATAATGGGGATGTGCTTGCTGCATTGTGCTGTGTACAACATGTTCTACGGGAACAATCATTTCTTCATCTATCTACTGCTGCAGGCAGGGGCCTTTTTTGTAGTTGGACTTGGATATGTTGGAACAGTCATACCCAACTAAAGATGACGATGCAGATGAGCTGATGAAGACTGGTTTTAATGACTACATAAAAGAGTACTATGTACATGGGTGTCAGGAGTGTTTGGTTTGTTACTCGTATTACACAATTATACAACAAGTCAATGCCGTTATTGGAATAAATAATTTGTCTGATGATTTGGAAATCTTATGCACATGTTTAGCATTATTACTTAACAAGCCATGCTAATGTAGAAAAGGGTAAATCTTTATACTACCATTAGATGTTCCTCAATCCAGTAATTATTAACTCAAACATCTCAACCATAAACCTGATCGAGTGTCCAGTGTTCAAGGTGAAAATAAAATTACAATAAAGAAAAATACTATTCATTAAGCGATAGAAATTTCTTTTTTTGGGCACAGAGAAGGGGGAGAAGAGTGATTCTATCCTACTGGTCACGATACTCGAACTCATGAGAGGACGTCAGCATTTCTTCCAACCTATACAACCAGCTTGGCTCACAGATTGGTCAATCCCTGTTATACTATCTTTGAAATCTAATAAACGAAACAACATCTGATCATTAGACTTGCATAACACAAAACTGAAAATTATTGAGACGGGTTCGTCCAGTAGATAACTTACGACATAACTTGCAACCGAAACAAGAAATTTGGAGCAAGAATTGCACTGGGAGGCTAAATTGCACAGACATCTATTGAGAACTAAAAATGATGCGTTTGCTTTCCAGATGTAAAAGGTCTGCTGTTGAAATGGTTGCTCAACTAGTTAACTGTCCAAATGCAGAGATCTTAGAAAATCTCAGATTTCGGGCACAGCATAATTTTTCAAAGTTTTACAAAATTTCTTATATAAAATGTATAGTTGATATGTTCAAATAAGTTTAAGATTAATTGATTAAATTTTTTATGTTGAAATTATGGACGGTACTAAATCAGAGGTTAACATATGTCACTCCAGCATTTCCATGATCAACGAACAGTGTCTTTTTTCTCTCTTAAAAAGGGGATCGATGGATTTCACCCCTCCCACAAAAGAAGGCTCAAACCCAAGTTTCGCTCTTACCACTTGCGCTAGGCCTTGCCCTTTAACAAACAGCGTCTAACATTTTTACATAATACTAAAATATTTCACACTTAACCAAATGAAATATAGCAAACGCGATTAGCCACCTTTTAATTGCAACTATCCACCTATGATCCCATGAAATTGCCTGTCCTCTTGTGGGTATCCAGATAGTTAAAAGCATACATAAGGGGCACCTTGAGAGCAAAAGGAATCTAGAGTGAAGATTGTCTTCCAAAGTTTGCTTATTTAAAGCCCCATATGTAGAGATAAATCACGTCTCCACAGCAACAAATAACAACACGTGCAATCTCCTTAGCTCACTAGAGAGAAATTATGAGAACCCTTATATTTGAGGTTTGAATTCTAAGAATTTGTGATCATGAATAAATCAATATCCATTGCCATTTTGTAGGACGCTAGGTTGGACTGCTTCATGACTTAATGCACTGGAAACAAGTGATGAACTAACTATATTAATCAGTTTCTTAACAATGAACTATTTAGCTTCCATAATCATCAACGTTTTCACAAATTTATACCTTATAGATTATGGATCAAACAAGCTATTCCCTCTTGTGGTTTTTGCAGTTTATTCAAAATAATCTAGAAAAAGTTCCTGATTCTGATTGTGGGAGCCTTAACTAAAATGCAGGTCTATGGGTGCTGAAGTCAGATTCTATCTCGCAGCACAATTACATGTTTAGTACAAAATAGGATAATTCAAAATTTTGACTCCCGAAGCTGTGCAAACAATCTTACAGAATTATGTCAATAACCAGTTTTCAATAATGCATCATCAAAATCGCAGTCTAATTCGGTGTATAAGTGAATTTAAATAGCTATGTTAACCCAATTTAGAAATATACAAAGATTTCATCCAGTCAGTCATATATGTTAATTACTTAAAAATACAGAATAAACCAACTATAATAGAAAATTCAAATCGCTGGATATTTCATAATCAACAAACATGAACTTACCCCTCGGAACATGAAGACGCGCCGCAAATGTGTCAGAATTCTGCCTGGACAGCTGCCGGAGGAGATGGGTTCCTTACTGAATTAGGACATGTTTGTTGTAAATGTTGTGGCCAAACCCCTGTTTGACGAGCGTTCTTTTCAAACGAGTTAATTGTGCCAATGGTCACTATTCTTATGTTTATCTCTTCAATTGTCCAATGAAATTTAAGATGTCGGATTTTGACAATAAATCAAACCTATTAAAATATTGGACGTTACTCGTTATCTTAACATCCATTCCAATTTTCTAACAAAATTAGTGACATGACTAACAGAATATACATGTGGCACTCAGTCACATCATTGTCAAATTATTATATCTTCGATTGCTCACCAAAATTTGAAAAATATATTTAATTACTCACTAAACTTTGAAAAGGTTTTCAATTACTCACTAAACTTTGAGGTGGTCAAATTTTGGTCACTGAACTTACAAAAATGACTTCAACCTATTGTTCATTAAAAAATATGTAGCGCAATTACACAAATCGCGTAAAAGTAATGAAGTGGACAAACGAGTCCAGGTTGTCGATCCCACTAGAAATAATTATTTAATTACATAATAGTTAAATTTAATTTTAATATTCTTTGTAGAATTTTAAGTTATTTCATCATTTCAAAAATTCAAATTTATTGTATGTTTCGTTGTTAAGATTATATTAATATCTAGATTTTGCAACCAAACACACAATAAATTTAACTAAATGAATTTCATTCAATTTTGATCCCTCCGAAAAATGGATTATGTTTCGTTATTTAAAATCTTGATTAAATTTATTGTGTGCTTTATTGTACAATCCATTTAACTAAATTTATGGGGTTTGGTTGTAAAATTCAAAAATTAATTTAATTTTAACAACAAAATACACTATAAATTTAAATTTTTTTAAATGATGAAAATAGCTTAAAATTCTACAAAATATATTGAAATTAAATTTAACTATTGTGTAATTGAGTAATCATTTATCATGGAATTGACAATTTCAAATTCATTTGTCTACTTTATTACTTTTACACGATCTGTGCGATTGCACTACATATTTTTTTAACGAACAATAAGTCGAAATCAGTTTTCTAAATTTAGTGGCTAAAATTCGACCACCTCAAAGTTCAGCGAACAATCGAAAATGTTTTTAAAAGTTAAGTACGCAATCGAAGATTTTTTTAAAACTTCGTGAGCACTTGAATACAGTTTTCAAAGTTTGGTGAGCAATCGTAGACGTAACAATTTGTTAACGATATGAAGGGCGTCACATGTATATTCCATTAGCCACGTCGCAAATTCGTTAAAGAATCGGAATGAATGTTAAGGTAGTGAGTAACGTCCAACGTTTTGATAAATTTAGTGACAAAAATTTGTCATTTAAAATTTCAGTGAACAATCGATGAAATAGACATAAGTTTAGTGACCATTAGGACGATTCACTCTTTTCAAACTCTTTTTTTTAACATGCTCATTTTCAACGAGTTAATTGTTCTAATGGTATGTCTTCGATTGCTCGTTGAAATTTAAAAAATCGAGTTTTGGTCACTAAACTTTGGAGAACATTGTACGCTACTCATTGGAACAACTTCCGTCTCAAACCTCTAAAGGAATTGATGGCGTGGCTGATGAAATGCATATGTGGCTCCCTATCACATCGTTCAACTTGGTGATAGTCGAATTTTCGTCACTAAATTTTATAAAATGTCTTTTATTACTCACTAAACTTTGAGGAGGTCGAATTTTGGCCACTAAAATTTGATGTAGTTGAACTTTTGCCACTGAACTTTAATATAGTCGAACTTTCGTCACTAAACTTTGAAAAACGTATTATGTTGCTAACTATACTTTTGGATTTAATTAAACCTTTGTTTATCTCCCTTTAAAATAAAACTCTTTAATTTTCATACTCATTTTTAACCATATATTTTTAAAATAAAATATTTTACACATAAATTCAATTTTTTTTTTCACTTTTTTAACCACACTTTCTTCAAATATTCACAATTTAATTTTTTTTTTTTAAATAATGGCCATCAAAAGGGGCTAAAATTTGAATTTGTAAAAACATTTTAGCCCATGTTTGATGGCTATTATTTGGGAAAAAAAAAAAAGGAAAGTATTAAATAGTGATTTTTTTTTTTTTGAATGCATAGTTAAAAAGTTGGAAAAATTTTTAAGCTTACGTGTAAAATATTTTATTATATAAATATGTGATTAAAAATGAATATGAAAATTAAAGTGTTTTGTTTTAGATGGAGATAAACAGAGGTTTAATTAAATTCAAATTTATAGTGAGCAATAGAAGATTTTTTCAAAGTTTAGTGCCCAAAGTTCAACTATATCAAAGTTTAGTAGCCAAAATTTGACCACCCCAAAGTTTGATGAGTAATAGACGACATTTTTCAAAATTTAGTGACCAAAACCTCAAAGTTTAACGATGTAACGAACACCACATGTGCATTTCATCAGTTACATCATCAATTTCGTTAGAGATTTGAGACAGAAGTTTTATCAATGAGTAACATACAACGTTTTGCAAAGTTTAGTGACATAAACTTGATATTTTGAACCTCAATGAGCAATCGAAGATATAGATATAAGTTTAGTGACCATTAAACAATTAACTCTATTATAAACCACACATGCACAAAAAAAGAAAAAAAAGGTATTTTGAACATAAATTCAAGATTTTGTCCTATTTTTTAATAACATAATCTCTTCAAAATCACCATTCAAAACCTTACTTTTCCAAAATATTGGTTGTCAAATGGGAATCACGGAATGTATATTTTGCAAAAATTAATTTTTTTTTTAAAAATTGTGTAATTAAATAGTAGAGAAAAATTCTGATTAAAAAATATATATATATAGTTGACCCAAGACATATAATTTATTAGTTAATTCAACAAAATACTTACTAATAAGCTTTTATTATTTCTTTAAAAAGATAATTATTTATTATAACTTTTTCTTATGCAAGAGAATAAATTTCATAGCTGAACTTTGCTTTATTTTATTGATTTAAATTTGTACTGAGATAAGTATATTAGTATTTTAACGTTAATGTTTATAAAATTTCAATTTAAGTGCTATATTGTAGATTAATATGTTTATCTTTTCACTTGTCTAATATATTAATTTTACCTTTAAAACGTGGTTGCAAAACGAATCGAACAACATAAAATGGTTTTGGTTTGGAACTTTTTCAAATCTTAATGATTCATTTTCAAAATTTAAACCTTATTTTTAAGTCAATATTTAGATCCACGTGACCCCATCAAAATTTTAACTCTGAACCAAACCAGACAATTTAAAAATAGTTCACTTTTATGTTTCGATGGTTAAAAATTGCTTTATACCATATTAAAGAGTTCACCTGAAAAAATATTTGTACCAAAGATATGTGATTTATTAGTTCAATTTATGTTTTAACAAACTTACTTGTTAGTTGAATTCCATTGGCTCTTTAAGAATAAATAATAATTCATGATATTATTTTTTCTTATTGTAAAATTGTGAGATAATTATTGATGATTATTTAGTTTTATAATGTATTATATTCATATTGTATCTCATTGAAATCATATATATATATAAATCATTGTTATAATGAAGTACATACGTGATTTTATACTCTAATACATCTTCTATCTTTTTTTCCTCTTAGTTTTATAGCAAATTATCGGTACAAAATATTCTAACAAATTGAGTTAGGAAAAATAATTCTTTGTTGTTATTCAGAAAAAACACAAACTTCTAATTAATTCAGTTTACGAAAAAACTCTTATTTTCATACAATAAAGTATAAAATTTTTGTTGCTCTCGAAGAAGCATAAGAAGCATAAATTTTGACATTGATAAGTGTGTTTTTACACATTTATTAGGCACATTAATGGGCTATTTATTGATGAAATTGAACGAATTCCTATTCGTAATTGTGTAATTATGGTGTTTGCAGGTCAAAATCCCAAATTGGAGGAGAAAATGGTTAAAGGAAGGAAAAGAAGACCAAAAGTGCACAAAAACATGGATTCTGGGGCCAAAGTGTACAAGCGTCAAAAGTTTAAGGACCGAATGTTGCAAATTTTGGAGGGCGTGATTGAAAGAAAATCCAAAATTTGAGGACTAAAATGTACAAGTTCAAAGTTGAGGGATCTAGTGTGTAAATATGAGGGGGACTGAGCTGCAAATACTAAAAATGGGAATTGGTACTGTAGCGGCTCCATAGTGCCACTATAGCAGAGCCGCAACGCCATGTCTCTGTTCTTTGTAGCGCTGCAGCACCATTTTCAGAGCGCCACGACCGCGGCTAAAGACCTGTTTGCCTATATTTTGTAGTTAGAGATCATTTTACAATTACAAAACAATGTTTTTGAGCCAATTAAAAGGTAAAATTGATCCATTTTTCTCTTATTCTTCATTTACTTAGAAAACTCTAGCTTAGAGAGAAAAGGGGGCAAGCAAAAAGGAAAGAAAATACTACATCAAAGGGAGAAAATTTTGGAGAAATCAAGATCAAAACTTAGCAAGCTTCAAGGATCCGACCAAGGGACAAGTTTTTTTCTTTGTCTTGTATTTCACATTATATTTTTCTCGACTTTTGTGATGTATTTATTTAATCCTTTCATTTCGTGCCTTATAAATACAATGAGCTAAATATTTTGGTGTTGAGATGAATGAGGAAATTTGCCTTAACTATATAAATTTCTTTATCCACTATTTAATGTTTATGTTCTTGTATTTTTACCATTGTTTTGAGTGCATTATCATTATTGTGGCCACTATGCTATAATGCCTAGTGATTATTGAGAAATTGTTGCACATTTTAGATTAAGATGGTAGAAACCCTAAGTTCTTGTAGAAATAGAGGTATATCCCTAGTCCTAGATAACCCTTTGAGTTATTTTCATTAATATTTAATGCTTTTGATTGTGTTCAATCAACGTAGAAATATAGTAGATTAAACTAATTGATTAGGGTTAGTTTCACTTGAGAAAGGTAATTAACTAAAATAGGAAAATTGGATTTGACAAGAAAAGTGAGCAATATTCTATTGAGTTATTTTGAGGAATTAATTTAGTGACAGTCAAGCGGAATCATGAATCCCAACCCGATTAAAATCTACCCAACCCGATTAAAATCTAACTCCTATCATAATTGCAATTGGGTATTTCACTTGAATGTTTAGAATCTTTTTTTTTTTTTTTTTTAATCTTCAAATTCAAAGATATTAATTGTGTGTGTCTTGAACGTTTTTCAAATCAACTCCCGTGTAATGGAATAAACACTCTTCCAGGGATCAACTCGGACTCAAACAGTCCACTCTATTACTTGTGCGTGACCCGTGCACTTACGTTGTAGTATTTTCACGAATAGACATCAAAATATTTTTTTAGAAAAATTTTGTTCTGAATAATATGATTTAATAGAAATCAATATTCTAAAATAATATTGTGTGAATCTCGGATATTAACTTTATAGAAGTTTAAGTCTGATAAATGTGTTAAAACTTCTGGAGAAACATAATTTTTTTTATACAAAGAGTCGAGAAAGAAAATAAAAATTTATGACCATATAATGAGTAACTGCACTCTCGTTTCTTCACTCAATTTTTTCACTAATTTTTGTTTACGAGTTTTTAATGAGACAATATTTTATCACTCCAACTTTATTTTATTTTATTCTTAATTGTACTCTTTTTTCCATTCATTTAGCCCTTGAACCCCATTTAGGGGAAAGAATGCATTTTAAATGGTAGGTTTATGAAGAATGTATAGTTAAAAATTAAGGAAAAGATTTGGGTTTACGTGTAGTATTATTTTATTGAAAAATGTATGGTTGAAAATGAGTTTTGGAAAAATAATTTTTAGAAGAATAGGGCTCAAACAATGGCTTAATGTTTTCTTCCTTTGAATTTTTAATAAGACAGCTATTGTGTAAATCGTCATCAAATGAAAAGAGTTATAAAATTATGAGATAATTATCGACAGCACTAAATGATAATTATCGATTGGACATTTATGTTACCACCACAAACTAACTTACTACACCTCAATTTAAAATAATAATAATAATAATAATAATAATAATAATAATAATAATAATAATAAGTTATTTTTTCAAATGACCCTAAGTAAAATTACTTAATTACCCATAATTTTATACAAACTATTAACACAAAGAAGACATGGTTTCCGGACGACCGGTGGATTGTTGATTGGAATTTGTGGCGACGATGACTAGTAAACTGGTGGTTTATGAAATGGGAACTCTGGTACTGACTTGTAGATTGGAAACCATGGCAAAAGAGGTTTTATTGGTCATGTGTAGGTTGGATTTGGTGGAGGAGTTGTCTGGGGAACTGATGACGGAGGTGGCCAGGGGTGGACCTGGGGTCCTAAAGGGTCAATTGACCCCCCCCCCCCCCCCCCCCCCCCCTCCCCAATTTCTGTCATTTTTTTTATTTAGAATGTTAAAGTTGAAAACCTGCACTGTAAATATATTATGCAATCGACAGCTCCTAATTGAACTTTATGCCTTTGTCTCTCTCTCCCAATCTGTTGACGACGAATTACCATTATCATTTACTGTTTACCTTTTGAAATTTTGAATTTGACCCCCTAATCGAAAATGTTTGGGTCCACCCTTAGAGGTGGCAGTACGGGTGGCTTTGATTTTGTCTAGTAAACAAACGGAGGAGGTGCCAGAAGAACTAGTGGAAATGGAGGTAAAAACATGGTAGGCCAAAGGATTTCCATATTAGAAATTCTTTCTTCCGTTTCCATAAGGAAATTGAAATCGAAAAATGGCCAGAGGAAATCAGAAGAGTAAAACACGGAGGAAATTTTCATAATTCCCTTAAAACACACTCCTTAAAGTTTAAACCTGGAATCCAAGGCAAAGCCACGGAACAAACTGAATTCTTAAAAGCTTATTTAACCAATCAAGTCCAAGATGGCAACGATCGTCTCTAGCGCACGGTCCAAATTTTCTGGTGGCTAAGCACACTTGTAGCTTCCTCTGCCATGTGCCCATGTCTGTCAATCTCCGACACCGTGGGAAGCCGCCTGTACTAAGTGGGGTTGTATTTTCTTTTTCTCATTTTAGCTTTTATTTGATTCAGAGTATAACTGTAAATTTGTTGCGGTGTATTTATTCAAAATACATTTTAAATATGGTGTGATTATAACGTAGTGTTATAATTAAATTTTGTGGTGGTAATATAATTACCCTTATCGATTATCAATTATAACTCACTCTATAAAATGATTATATTCAAATTGTAACTCTCGTTAAAACTCCATTATACGTGTCATCGAAATACACAATTGAGTTTTGTCTCATTACTTTTCTTCTAGACCCCGTTTGGGAGTTATTTTTAACCCAAAAAAAATTGATTTTTTGACCATTATTTCACTATTTCAGCAGTAATTTTTGACTTCTTCTCTCACAGGTAGTCCCTACTTTTCTCCTAACGGTCAAGAAATTAATTCTCAAAATCCCTATCAAACAGGCTAACATTCCTTTTTTCCTCTTATTTTTATAACATTTTTTTTAATTGACGTTAGAAAACAATCTAAACGTTGATTTATGGTCGAATTTTAAATAATTTTTTTCCATGAACTTGTACAAAAACTAATCAAATCTTATGCATCAGAAAAGCAAACAATCAAATGTAAATATGTAACATTTACATTCGTAATTTGGTCATACATATCAAGTTTTGGCAGAACATACTCATTTTGTCCCTAGTCAATTGATATCCATTGTCCGGAGGCGAGGTATTATTGGCAAAAAAGTTTGATCCTAAAGCAATCAACTAACGCTTGTTTGGTCCATAAAATAATTTATCAGGATAAGATTAATGCAATTCATACCTTTGACATCATCTCCACAACTTTCCACATCTTGCCCATCGTTGTTCATGTTTTCCTCCGATTTTCTTTGTGTCATTAATGAATTAAATTTGACATGTCATTGTGCACTATTTTAACTATGGAAAAGCATCTGGGATTTCTCCTTTCTTATTTGCCGACAATGCAGTAGTGGTGATGGCATGGACGTGTTGCAGTAATGGGCAAAGCACCATCTATTGACGACTAAGGCCCTATTTGATTTAGATAAAAATAAAATTTTTAATAAATTTTGATAAAAGTTGATAAAATATGTGACTGAAAAGTTATATGATTCACAAGATGTGATGTTAAAATTATTTGTTAAGTTTAACTTAGATTTTAATCAGATTTTGTAGCGGAACCAAGTAGGGGCCAAGTCTTGTTATGCTAAAATTGTTAAGCATTTTGCTACTAAGGTATTGGATGCTTTGACTGCAACTCAGGTCTATGCGGGAAGGATTTTTTTAACAACTTTGCTCCTAAGGCTTTGGGGATCGACTTTTCCCGTTAGGCCGATTGAGACGATCCAACATCTTGGGTTTCAAAAGCCGAGAAATTTCACTCCACAAAATTGTTGAATCAGACTAGGTTACTCTATTCTCATTTTATTTGGAAGGAGATGCATTGCTCAGGTTTCAAATATTGGAACGCGAACTCAGCTATGTGCGCTTATCTAGACCAATAAATGAGGATAATTATTAGTAATTTGGATGAAATATAACTTAATTATGTATTATTTGCATTTGTTAGGTGAAACTCGACGCAAATTAATGGAATTGGACAAAAGGAAATAAAATTTGGCAAAATTAGACTTAATCCAAAGTTTGGTAACTTATCCATGGTTGGAAAATGCTTGGACTCAATTAGATGTAAATGGAAGCTAAAAGATCAAAATTTAATAAAATTATCTCAAGAATGAACTCAAATTGCACATTGTATTAAAGCTGGGACTAAAACACACAAAAATGAAAATAGCACACTGCGAGCCCACATGAAAAAAACTGGTGAGGGTCTTAAATCACCAGAGAGCCATGGACGGAAGCGGCGCAGGTTTAGCTTGCACACTAGGCTCGTGCATGCAAGAGAATTTTAGGGACCGGCTGTACAATTCCATTTTGATTTAGAGGGTGTTTGATAATCATTTTTATGAAAAAAATGTATTTTAGAATAGTAAATTGATGTGAAATACGTGGTTGAAAAATAAGGAAAAGTTTTTGATTTACATGTAATATTATTTTAATAAAGAATGTGTGGTTGAAAAAAAAAAGAGAAAAATGTATTTAAAAAAAAAAAGGCTACCAAACGGGGCCTTAATTGAAATTTGTTTCCGATTTTGGGCTGATTTTCTACGTCTATAAATATGAAACTTGGGCAAAACATGAAAATTTCTCTCTAACCTCTAATTACACATCAAATCACCGAGAAGAAGGGGCTGGTTGCTATATTTTGAGATAGAAGACCAAGTCCTATCAAGAATTAAAGATCAATTATATCACAAAATTGAATATTTCGATCTTGGAATTTGAAGATCAACATCTTTTTCATTATTTCATGATAAGTGAATATTTTTATTATTTTTCTTGTAGTTTATATGAAATTATGCTAGACTAAATCCATTTTTGTATAGATGAAGATCGATCGTATTGTTTATTTATTTTAATTCAAAACTAGTAGTTTTGAATCTATGTATTTTCTTGCGCTTATTGATTAAGTTTGCATACTTATTGCATTATTTAATTGCATAGCTAACAATTAGATAATTATTTTCTTGTTGTAGTATTGAGATATTAACAGTAAACTTGAACGCAGCAAAATTAACTTATGTGCAATAGATGTTATGAATAATATTTATCATGTGTGCAATCATATATATAATCTAAAATTTGCATCTAATCATTCGAACTCGTACTAAAAATAGACTCGGATCATTATAAGAATTAAATTAATTTATCTTGAAAAAAAAAGTTATATATATTAATATTATCGATTGTAAAAAATGCATGAATAATATTAAATTACAAATCAAGAATTGATATGAATAACAATAGACGGATTCGAAATTCAACATAATCATCCATTCATTGATATGAACAACACTTTTTCATATTTCTTAGATTAGTGTGAAGTGGATCACACCATCCATATGCTACAAGTTAATTGGTCTAAAAAGATTGATGTGGATTGTGCTAATTTATGAATATTTTAGACCATAGATTAAACCCAACCATTGGGTGTATAATCTTGTAGTCAATTCTCATATGCTAGTCTTGTCACACTCACACTTGATCATAGTACAATATTTGAATTTTGAATTCAAATGGATTTGACTCTATAATTACAAGACTTCTTCATTTCTTTCATTTGGACTTGGCATAACAATAGAGAGAAAGCTTAGGTAACCAAGTAGGAGCATTTCATATCTTCGACAAAATTCTTGGTGGCTTCTGACGGATCTTTTCTCGGTATATCCATTGTCATTCCCGTGGACGACGGTGTACAATTCGATGTGTCACAAATCTGAGCTCAATATCAAAAGACACTCCATTGGTGGTGTTGAAGAAGCTATGGGTCGATTGGTTCGTTTTTTACACTTTGAGAGTTTATCTTTCCACATCATAGCTGTAATAATTATTTATACACTACATTTTAAATTCTACAAATGGTATCAGAACTTATGCTGGTGGTATAAAATGTTAAAACAACTTGAAAATAGGATTGGAAGTTGAAGAGTTTCGATTTTGTTCGAAAACAAGTTTAACAGAATCTTTAAAGCCATTTTCTGGAAAACTATGCACCTACTGGACAAACCGCAACGACCACCAGACTCTAGACATTGAGCAGAATATCATAGTGTCGCGCGTGAGACACGCGCTAGCAGTGGAGGCAATTCGTGAGACCACGCGCAGAAGATAAGAGCGGCGCGTGAGAGTGCATGAGAAGGAATTAGCCAGAGGTGAAAAAAGACAGATTGTTCTTTGATGAATTTTTGACCTTCTGGTGGTGTTGGATTTTAGTTTCTGTGGAAGCAGGTACAGCCTCGGGCAAAAAAAGAAAAATCGGAGAAACTTTTTCATTGGCGGCTCGGTGATATTTCCTAGTGTTGCAACAGCTGTTGGATGACTTAGGACAGTTAGTACCCTAAATCGATAAAGACTCGCATCTTTCCTTAAAATACGAACCTACCGATCGGTTCTCTCGATTTGCGCGCTCTAACACCCCCTCGAATTTACAATTGAAATATTGTGTTATTTCCTGCCATATTGTTATTTGACTCGTGCTATATTATTTATGTGTTACTTGTTATGATATCATCGTTTATGTCATCTTAGAAAGTAATTTAGATATAGATTGGTTTGAGCTTGCATTTGTGTGTAAGTAAATTGGTTAAGTAAAACTTTTTTGAAAAACATTGTTTTGCTACCATGGTCTTTCGGGTTGAGTTGGCGCAATTCAATGGTAAGAGGGATTATTCCATTTGGAAGCAAAAAATGAAAGATATTTTAATTCAACAAAAAGTTTCTAAAGCACGACGACCCGGAAAAATATCCTAATGCATTAAAAGTTAAACCACATGAAATTACTAAGATAAATGAAATTGCACATAGTTTGATTATATTGCATTTATTTGATGATGTTTTAGGACAAGTTGAACAACATAAGACCACTAAAGAGTTGTGGAAAGTACTTGAGAAGCTATTTTTAGAAAAATCTTTTCACAAAGTACATTTGCTTCAAAAACTGTTCAGTTTTAAGCTGGACCCGAAAAAGGATCTCGAATCCAATTTTGAGTGACTTTAACAGACTTGTCAAGTGTTTGGCCCACAATGATAAGAAATTTGATGATGAGTATTTAGCTGTTATACTTTTAAATGCTACGCCTGAATCCAATAAAGATGTTAGGAATGTTATCGCGTATGCTAGGGATACTTTGACCCAAGATATTGTGACAGATGCTTTGAGGGCTAGAGAGCTAGAGCTTAAGAAAGAGTTGAGAGATAGCTCGAGAGAAGAGAGTTTGTTTGTTAGAGGGAGGCATGAGACGAGGGAGAACCACTTTCAAAGTAAGAAGCGCAGAGGAAAATCAAAGGATAGGTCTAAGTCCAGAGATAAGAGTGGTAAGAAATGCTTCCATTGAAGCAAGTTAGGACATTTCAAGAGAGACTGAATGACCTTAAAAAAAAAAAGAGACTGCAGACAATGATGATCAGAACTTAGTTGCTGTAGGTGATTCCCTTGATTGTCTACATGTTATGACTGTGTCGGGAGATTTTGACACTGATGTAGATGGTGCTCGTGATAACATACATGTCGTGAATGTTTTTAATATTGATTTTGACGTTGAGTGGGTTTTAAACTCATGTGTCACTCTTCATATGTGTCCTGTTAAATCTTGGTTCTATAACTATAGAGATGTGAATCCTATAAAAGTATACTTGGGGGATGATCATACACACAATGTTGAAGAAGTAGGTGATATTGTTATTAGGATACACAATGACATTATCAAACCCCTTAGAGGTGTTAGATATGTCTCGAGCCTAGCAAGGAGTCTTATTTCCTTAGGCACTCTAAAAGAAGAAGGTCATGAGTTCAGATTTCATGCTGGTAAGTTAAAGATTTGTAAATGATCTCTAGTGGTTATGAACGGTCCCAAGAGGAATGGGTTATATTTCCTTCAAGGTAAAGACTTAGATAGTAAAGAGTTAGCATTATCTTTAGTTTGTGAGAATAGATCAAACCTTTGGCATAATAAGACGGGACACATTGGGAACAAAGGGTTGAAATACCTTAGTAACCAAAATTTACTTGGTAATGATAGTGTTACACTTTTAAGTTTTTGGGAGACTTGTATTCTAGGAATGTTACACGGGGTGAGCTTTGGGATAGGTGGACACGACACTAAGAGATCATTGGACTACATTCATGCAGATTTGTGGGGTCCTGAAAAATATCCGACACATGGAGGGAATTGATTTTTTCTATCCATTGTTGATGACCACTCAAGAAAGTTTTGGTGTATCTCTTTAAATCCAAATCTGAAACTTTTAGTAAGTTTAAGTTTTGACTTGCCTTAGTTGAAAATCAAACGGGAAAGGGTGTTAAAACTCTTAGGACGAACAATGATTTAGAGTTTTGCAACTTTGAATTCGATAGTTTCTGCAAGGGAAATGATATAATGAGGCACAGGATTGTGAAACATACTCCCCAACAAAATGGGGGCGGCGGAGAGGATGAATCAGACATTAATAGATAAAGTCAGATGTATGATGATTATTTTTGAGTTGTCTAAAGGTTTTTGGGGTGAAGCCATGTGTATTGCCACTTATTTGATAAATAGGCCACCTTCTATTTATGTTAACTTCAAGACTCCTCAAGAGTTGTAGTCTAAAAAAACTCCATATTTGTTACACATTAGAGTGTTTGGTTGTGCGGCTTATGCACATTAGGTTGTGGGCAAATTGGACCCTAGAGCTACTACGTATGTCATGTTAGGTTATCTAGATGGAGTGAAATGATATAGACTATGGGTTTTAGGTATAATGGGCATTAAGATTATTAATAGTAGAGATGTGAAATTCAATGAACTTGATATGCCTTGTTTTAAAAACATTGTAAGTTAGAATAAACATACTGAGGAATATGAATCTTCTACTATAAAGAAGATGGAATTTGAGGTGAAGAGATTAAATGATAATCTAGAGGATAGTGAAATCCAATCTCAAGAAGAATCAAATCAAGAAGCAGGAGTAAAACAACTTGAACTTGAAATTCCTGAAACTATTGTCCTCAATTAAGAAATATCTGCAAGTACTAATTTAAATGATTATCAATTAGTGAGAGATAGAAAAAGAAGACAAGTGAAGCCCAATTTGAAATACATCTCTTCAAATTTGATGGAATTTGTCCTAGTTTCAGGTGAAGTCTTGGAGTCAGTTGAACTAGCTTCATTTAAGGAAGCGGTTAACTGTAAAAATTCTGAAAGTTGGAAAAAGGCTATGAGGGAAGAGATCAAGTCTCTAAACAAAAATGAAACTTGGAAGTTGGTTGGAAAACCAAAAAATCAAAAGGTAGTCCATTGTAAATTGATCTACAAGTTAAAAGAATGAGTAGGACCTAAAGATCCTTTAACATATAAAGCTAGGTTAGTTGCGAAGTGATTTACTCAGAGAGAGGGGATATACTATAATGAGATGTTTTCACCGGTTACTAAGTATAAAACTATTATGTTAGTCTTAGCCTTAGTTATCCAGTATGATTGGGAGTTAGAGCAACTAGATGTTAAGGCGACTTTTCTTCATGGAAAGTTGGATGAATTGATTTACATGTCTCAACCTCAAGGGTTCGAGGTGAAGGGGAAATCAGAACTTGTGTGTTTGCTTAGAAAGTCCTTGTATGGTCTTAAGCAGAGTCCTAGACAATGATATAGAAGATTTGATGTTTATATACTTAAAATTGGATTTAAAAGGAGTGAATTTGATGTATGTCTGTATTTTAATAACTCTGAAATATGCTGTGAAGTTTATTTATTATTATATGTGGATGACATGTTGCTTGCTAGCCCTAGTAAAGATGAAAAACCTTTCTAAATCTGAATTTGACATGAAAAACTTATGAGAGGCAAGAAAAATCCTTAACATGGTTATTAAAAGAAATAAGGCTAATAATAGAATGACTATTAATCAAGAGTCTTATTTGGATAAAGTAATAATCAAATTTGGTATGAAATTTGCTAAGTATGTCAATATACTATTAGCTGCACACAAGAATATATCATCTGCACAATGCCCTAAAATTGAAGAAGAAACGCATGAAATGAGTAATGTTCCCTATGCTAATGTCATTGGGTCTGTGATGTGTTCTATGATTACTACAAGATCGGACCTTGCATATGCAGTTAGTTTCTTGAGGAGGTTATGTCTAACCCAGGGAAACCGTATTGGATTGTACTTAAATGACTGTTAAGATACCTAGTTGGAACTTTGAAAAGGGGATTAGTGTTTAAAAGTGGAAGTAAAAAATTAGAGTTTAAAGGATATGTAAATTTTGACTTTGCAGGGGATAAAGATCAGAAGAAATCTACCACTCCTTACTTCTTCACTTTATGTGATAATTGTATCACTTAACAATCACAGTTGCAATCTATAGTTATACTCTCCAGTACTGAAACAGAATATGTTGTATTAACTGAAGCTGTAAAGGAATGCATTTGGCTGAAAGGCCTTTTGTGTGAATTAAACTTCCTGAATGATAATGCTATGATTTTTACTGATAGTGAAAGTTCATTAATGTTGTGTAAAAATCCTGTTTATTATAAACGTTCTAAGCATATTGAGGTGAAGTATTACTTCATTAAGGAGAAATTAGCTTCTGGTAATTTTATTTTGCTTAAAATTACAACATGTGACCCTGCATAAGTTGGAATAAAAGTAATTGCGGTTGATAAGTTCAACAAATGTTTTATCAATACTCAGTATTGATAATGGTTAATTGTTGTGCAGGTACTGAGTTGGAGTGAGCGATGATGATAAAAATAAGACCACACTAATGGATATCACTTGTAATTCGGGAATTCGGTGATGGATGTTATGTGATCCGAGGTGGAGATTTATGAGGTAGATCACACCATCCACATGCTACAAGTAAATTGGTCTAGAGAGATTTATGTGGATTGTGCTAGTTTAGGAATATCTTGAACCATAGATTAAATACAATGGTTGGGTTTAATCTTACGGTCAATTCTCCTATGCTAGTCTTGTTACACTCATACTTGACCATAGTATAATATTTGAATTTTGAATTTAAATGGATTTGACTCTATAATTACAAGACTTCTTGATTTCTTTCATTTGGACTTGGCATGACAATAGAAAGAAAGCATAGAGAGGTAACCAAGTGGGAACATTTTATATCTCAGGCGAAATTCTTGGTGGCTTTCGCGCGGATCTTTTCTTTGTATATTCATTGTTATTCCCGTGGACGATGGTGTATAATCCGGTGTGGTACAAATCTGAACCCAACATCATAAAACATTCTATCGATGGTGTTGAAGAAGTTTTGGGTCGATTGGTTGACTTTTTACACTTTGAGAGTTTATCTTTACGCATTGTAGTTGTAATAAGGGAAGTGATACATGTAAATAATTGTCTACATAGTATCCATAATTACACGTGGCACTGAATCCAACTTTTAATTCAAATCTCACAATTTCACATCAACAACCGGATGATTGTCACATCACATCATAGACACCATTATGTGCAATAATTATGTACAAGTAGAATTTTCTTTGTAATAATCATTTATACACTACATTTTAAACTCCACAATTAGTTTAGTATAATTACAAATCAAAATCTCTTGTGTCACGAATTTCATATACATGACATATGATGATTAGTAGAAATGAGGCATAATTGACAATTATTTTGATAATAAATTTCAATTTCATTAATTGTTATTAGACTAACAACGATGCACTAACTACCATAATTAACATATTTCTAATCTAGGCAACATTTAAACATTCATTTTATTTTACGTGGCCCAATTTAAGTTACAATTTCATTTATTAATTTAATTATTGGTGATCAATCTCAATACATGCATATTGATATCTTTTCATTCCTTTCCCTCTCGAGAAAATTCATAATTCTTCTCAACTAGAGATGAAATTTCGTAATCTAAACAACTCGATCGAAAGCTCAATAATCAAAAAGGCGTCGCCTAGGACTCAAGTGGAGTCATTTAACTCACCCTCTCAAGTCTCTATGCACCATCTACTTTTGGTCAAAAAGTGGCATTAAAGTCAAACGTGTCAGCTTCAATATTAATTTTCAGCATGTGGAAATGTCTTAATTCCAACAATCGGGCTCTTCATCGTGGTGTAAAGGGAGACGTACCTGGTTCTGGGCGCAGACATTTTGATGTAAGTTAGATTTGCATCATTCATGCCATAATATTGAATCCCAATTTTGAGGGCTCTCACCGTCTCGTTTTTAGAGCTTTGTGAGGAAAATAAATCGGGGGATGTGGTCCAACAGGTCAGACAATAAGAGCTGCATGTACACTGCGCCTACAAGGAGTCCAATTCCATGTTTCAGGAATCGAACCTCCCACACTGCGGCTGCCAGCTAGACGTGAGATAACCTCACTTCTGTCCTTTACACCACCAGGCTATGCCCCACAGGGCAGCATCATTCATTACATTCGTATATGTCCAACATAGCATGAGATGGATGTGTTATATCGTAATTTCACAGGGCTGCTAATATTGACCGATGTATGCCATATGACATGGATCTACATGTTTCAATTTTTTTGATCTAAATTATTATTAAATAAGTACAATTTTACTTCTACTATATAAATTCAAACTTTCTTAGCGAGCAAATACATCGGAATAGTTTAGTTTTGTCGGCATCTAGGGATTTAAAATAAGTTGGATTAAATAAGTATGAAACATGCAAATGATGTGACTCGATAATTAGATTATCTAATTATGAGATGTAATTTATTTAAATTTTATGTTGAAGGAAAGGTCCATACCATATAGTCAATTAAAATTCATCTCAAAATGGTCCATGTTATCTGGTCTATTCCTCACTAACATTTTAGAGAAATATCTAATTTTTTACTCATAGATATTTTAGAAAAATATCGATTTCAAAATCATTGAAGTTATGGATGCTGCCCAGTTACCTGCAAATATGTTGGACACATGAAAAACATGAAATCTCGTCCAAACACTACTTTTTCAACTCATATATATTTTAGCAAAATATCGATTGCAAATGAATGTAGTCCATTTACCCACAAATATGTTTTGGACACGCAAAAAATACTAAATCTTGTCTAAACTTAGTATTGAAGTCTTAAGGTACTACATTTATGTACATAGTACTATATCGTAATTGAAACTATTAATTCGCGCGCGCGTGTATAATTGAAAGAAAGCGACAAGAGACTTCATACAAAGGGGTAGGGACCTGGTCTTGCTTAAAACTTACAAGTGGCAATTGAACATTGATTACAACAATTGAGGCCAAACTTTGATTTCCATTTCCCTATTAAATTTAGGAACATGCTATGTATACAACAAATGTGTACAATATTATTCACACACATACACACATGCATCGGGTGGAGTCCACGATTAAAATAATCGCGGACTCCAACCTTGAGTTAGGGCTGTAAACGCTGCTGTACAGCAAATGCTGTGAATTCAGCAACATCCTTAAATTTACTTCAACTCTTTTCTTTTTAGAACTAGATTATTTGGCCTTTCTATATCAAATAGAATAAATAGAATATTATTAAACGAGATTAACGATAAAAATTGTATGCTTATTACATAATCTTGTTAATGTACATATTTTGTATAACATAACGTTTGAAATGTGAGTTTCAGAATCATAAAAATATTTTCTTCTTGGAATATATTATCTGACTTATATACTTTAAAGACAAAAATATCTTCATAATTATGTTGCCTCCTAAAAAGGCAATGAAGTAACAAAAAGAAGAAAATGAAATGCCGCCTAATTGCATTCACAGTGTGCTTGTCTTTTTGTATAATATTACTAGGCTTGATTTGAGAGTGATTTTGAGAATTGATTTTTTGACCGTTAGGAGAAAAGTGGAGATCACCTGTGATGGAGCTGTGTAACATATTTGTTTAAAAAATAATATTATTAAACACGTACAATGCTAATGTTTTACAAATGTAAAATACTCTTCAAACAAATACAAATTGCTAAAGTTGAATAAATACACGAATAAAAAAGTGCTAAATAATTTATTAAGATTATATTAGAATTATCAAGAATCCTAAGAACAAATATGTAAAAAACATTGTTATCATTGTATTATTCTAAGTCTTTTGGAGTTGTGTAAATTGTGTGTGTGTGTGTGTGTGTGTATATATATATATATATATATATATATATATGCGGTACTTGGTATATTCTTGGCCAATTGCTTGTTGAGACATTATAGTTAATCAATTCATCTGAAAATTTAATTTTTTCAAAAAAATATTTATTTATATTTACATATGGATTTATGATAAACTTAAATTTCGTCCATTACATGAATTTACTTGTCAAGAAGTCATGATTTTGACCCAATGAGGTGTAGTTTGAAGTGGCGTGTTTACACTCTTATCATTATAAAAAAAATAATAATAATAAAAAGGAAAAGACTATTTATATAGTGCTTTGCAAATATACAGTTCTTTCATATGAAATGATTTACGAATAAATATTCAATTTGTGGACCTCCTAGCATGTGAGGAGTTGTGTAACAGTTTTGTTTAAAAAATAACATTATTGAAACATGTACAATGCTAATGCTTTACAAATGTAAAATACTCTTCAAACAAATACAAGTTGCTAAAGTTAAATAAATACAGGAATAAAAAAGTTCTAAAATAATTTATTAAGATTATATTAGAATAATCAAAAATCCTAAGAACAAACATGTAAAAAACATTGTTATCATTGTATTATTGTGAGTCTTTTGGAGGTGTGTAAATTGTATGTATATATATGCCGTACTTGGTAGATTCTCGCCTAATTTTGGTTTAGAGTGCGAGGACAAGTCAGTCAATTTACATGGTCAAAGTTAGATGGTAAAACCGGGCCCCCGCAAAACCGGTTTAGTCTTTTCCGGCGGCCTCTTATTTCCATATCATACCATGCCATCCGCATACATACATATACACACGCATATACATACATACTCCCTCACTCTTTCTCTCCCCCTCCCTAATCTAGAATTCTCTATATAAGTAGACGGTTGCCTCCGATTAGAAATTCTCTTCAAGTCAATCAATTTATATTGTAATTCTACAATAATCACATAAGAGACGACTACTACTCGAAGATCACATCCAATGGGTGAGGTAATTATTTCCTCCTAATTTAATCAATTTTCGTGAGGATTCGTAAATTCAAATTCATACAGTATGTATACGGAAAAACGATCACTCTACTCAATTTATTCGGTTTGGTTTCAGAAAAATGAGAAAAAGAATAAAGGCGAGAAGAAGGCGGCCGACAGTGGTGGCGGAAAGAAAGACGACGGCTCCACCACCGTCGTGTTGAAGCTGGACTTGCATTGCGAAGGCTGTGCGCAGAAAGTCAAGCGCTCCGTTCGTCATTTTGAAGGTACTGGAAATAATTTTTTTTTTTAATATTTGCAAAATTTGTTTGTTTAATATAATGATTAGGTGAGTTGGTGACAAAATTTGGCTGAAAGTACCAATTTGGCAAGCAAATTAACTGGAAATTAATCATTATTCATGGTCGGTAGAGTGTGAAATCAATTCCAGGTCCTATTTTCTTTGGAAACAGATAATCTACAACCTAATATGAGTTTCATAATCCAATTTGTTTCACTCATAGTTCAAATTATCTCAATAAATTGACTCAATTACAGAAATCCTATTTATCACACAGTTCGCTGAGTCGATTAGATTAATCCTGTTTGTATCACACTTTGTTTAATCCTATTTATCACCAGGTTCAGTTAATTGTACAATTAGAATATTCGTAATTACAACAGACTGTATTAACTTTGATGTTATGTATCTTTCCTTGAAAATTCATATGCTTATCAAGGGTAGTATAACAATTTTTGGTTGGTACATGCTTTTCTGGTCTCTGATGAAACTATCTTTAGATCCACTTTTACAGTCAAATTCTACGACAAAATTTACTGTTACACTTCACCAATTCTATATCAATGTCAATTTCAACATTTTCTTGTATTTTTATTGGTGATAATTAATTCAATTAGACTTTAGTCTGGCTGGGACCTAACGTTTTTGTGCTGTGGTCCAATTTTGAAGGTGTTGAGGACGTGAAAGCTGACTGGGAAAGCGGCAAACTGACAGTGACGGGGAAGGTGGATCCCTCATGGCTTCACGAGAGAGTTGAATATAAGACAAAGAAGAAGGCAGTGCTAGTTTCGCCCCAGCCAAAGAAGGATGGCAATGGTGGCGCCGGAGGTGACAAGAAGTCTCAAGAAAAATCTGAAAAGAAAGTCGAAGAAAAGAAAACTGAGGATAAAAAGCCGAAAGAGGTACTATTTTAGATCTCTACTCACTGTCTTTATTTTATGTAATATGTCATATTACTTGATTCCATTGTTTTGATTTGATCTTGATTAATTTATATCTATTATGTGGTGATTATTTAGCCCGTGGAGAGTACGGTGTTTATGAAGATTAAACTGCATTGTGACGGATGCGCACGTAAGATAAAGCGGACCATATCAAAAAATATTGATGGTGAGTTGGGCTATCTATGTTTGATTTAATTAGTGGTTAATCAACTCTGTTTATGAATCAACAAATTAAATATTATTTCAGTAAATTTGTTGTTGTCTACCCAAATCTATTTGGCCATTCTTTCTTGTTATATTTACAGAACAGCTCGGGAATTGTTCACCATTATGTATTTCACCACTTAGATTATTGTTTCATTAGCTGTATTTTGCTCATTAATGATTTTAACGAGGATATTTGCTGTCTTGTTCAACAGGGGTTAAATCCGTATCGACGGACTTACAAAAAGATTTAGTAACAGTAATTGGGACAATGGATGTGAAGCACCTCACGGCATACTTGAAAGAGAAACTACAGAGGAGCATAGAAATTGTCCTTCCAAAGAAAGCTGAAGGAGGCGGAGACAAGAAGGGGAAAGAAGGCGAAGGTGAGAAGAAAGACGGTGCCAAAGCTGCCACTGGTGGTGGAGAAGGAAGCAAAAGTGAAGGGAAGAAGATGGAGATAAACAAAATGGAGTTCCATGGGTACAATCCAGAAACACACTATGCTGTGCCTATGTACAACCAAAGTTATGCACATCAAGGCTATGGTGTGCCGATGTACCAGCCCCACCAAGATTATGCCTATACTGGTCATGTGGCGCAGTATGCACCCGGGCCGCCGCCACCTCCGCTGCCGACTTATTTGCACGACACCGATCAAATGTTCAGCGATGAAAACCCTAATGCTTGCTTCATCATGTGAAAATGGCACAGCCTTGTCATTTAGGTAGTAAGTTGAAATACTGTACAAAAAGAAAATAGGGTAAGAGGAAAAAACAGGCAAAGTATATATTCTGGGAAGTACACATATAATGAGAGCAGTTTGTTTTAGGACGGTTGTTGGAGTGGTTTAGTGTTTTCTTTGTATGTTTTTAGTTAAATCAAATATTCAATTTTGTTTCACTAATGTATTCACGTTATATAGAATAATAACTAATTAAATCTTGTTTGCATATTTGATCGTAAAAGTAAGAGCCGTTGATTGCAAGTGCTTACATTTTTTTCGTCCATGAAAGAAAAAAAAAAAAAAAAAAAAAAAAATTTTTTGGGGTCCTCAACTTTTTGAAAGCGTGTTAACTTTTTATTTGTGATACCCATGTCTTCAATGTGTGTCGGTTTTGTCGAGCGTGAGGCATTCTCAACAAACAAGGCTGTCATAGGCCCCATGAATCCTGAGTTTTTATATAATTATTTTTTAAATTCCAAGCAAAAATCAAATATTTATTTCGAAACTTCAATATAACACACAGAGTTTCACTTTTTAAGTTGTTGATGTCCATTATTGTTGCCTTGACGTGAAGACTAAGGTTCAACTCTGAATCCTTAATTTCACGTTCTATTATTTCTTTGGAAATTTATCGTAATTAGTCTTAATGTTTAGCTAATCTAATAAATTCAACAACAATCTTTGAAGTTTGACTTTTAACTCCTTAAATTTTCATCATTTTTATATAATTCCGTCAAAACACTAATTTTTAGATTGGTACAGTATGCACCTAGCATAATTTTTTCAGATCGTTACTTTCATTTTCAATTTCAAGATCTAAAATTATGCCTTTAACTTTTACATAAATCTCGTAAAAATTTGGTTTGTTGCATGACCCTCTACAACGAAAGTTGTACAAGATGAGTTTTTTAATTTGTATTTTTGTGCATTGGTAAATGTGATCGACTGATTTCCATTTATTTCCACATCCTTCTCGATTTTTCAGATTTTGTGTAACCAAAACTTGATTTTAAATGTTGTTAATTCTTTTCATTTTTTAGAATTTTCTCGTCCCCAATTTAGATGTTATATGGTTTTTCCTAATCCAAGATATCATGTTCTGATCAGATTGTAATGCCTATTAAAATCCTATATACGCGAATCATCGATTTATTGTTGAACTTATCTCTAATTCTTATAGGGCTAGTTCGGTAGTCATTTTGAGAATTGATTTTTTGACCATTAAAAAGAAGAAGTAAAAAATGACAAGTGGAATAGTGAAATAACAATCAAAAAATTAATTTTTTTGAGATAAAAAATCAATACCAAACATGCACTTAGTTCCATAACTTTTTTCAATATTATTTACCATTTAGTCCTACAGTTTATCCTATTAAGTAACTTTTAGAATCTAAAGTTTGTAAATATGTAAATTATTAATATTTACTAACGTACAGTGTCAAGGCAAAAAATTGTTTACTTGGTTTGCACTCAATTCTTTTTGTAACTTGGTGAAATAAATTACGATAGAGTTATTCGATTCAATAAAATTGAAGTACAATTATATGATTGATACAAAAATGAAAAGTATAATAACTATGAATATATGCTTAGGTATTATGGATAAATTCTATTTGCAATAACTATAATTTTAATCTAATATATATCAGTTGTTATGAAATGAGAGATAGAGAAGAAAGAATAAAAATAAATAGATTTGCGTGTATTTTATTAAAAAGTGAAGTCCTATATTTATAGGGAAGAATTATGGATACAACGATGATAATTTCTAGGGTTGTAGGAGTATATTTATCATTAATTAATAAACTTACCATATACAACACTCTCCCTTGAATAACACATTACAAAATATTAAAACCTTGTTTGATAAAAATTTAAGGAGACAAAAAAAATCAAACGAAGGAAAAAAAAAGTACAGTTATTTTGGAGTATTAAAAATAGACGATGTCTCATTAAAACATTGCCAGAAAAACTTAGTGGGATAAAATCTAAGCGAATGAAAAAAAAAGTACGGCTACTCTCCTTAATTTTAGTAACTAAAAAATTTTGAGTCGACGCATTCCAATCTCATGAACCAATTTCTTGAATGTGGATGTTGGCAATGCTTTGTGAATAAAGCGGTCACATTGTCACTTAAGCGAATTTGTTTGACATTAATGTCGCCATTCTTTTGAATGAAAGAATTTTGAAAAAAATATGTTTCGTTCGATCATCTTTGATATAGTCTCTTTTGAGTTGTGCAATACAAGTTGCATTATCTCTATACAAGATTGTTGAACTATCTTTCATTGAAATTAACTTGCATAATACTTGGATAAAATAGGCCATGTTCCTCAATCCATACACATTCTTGATCTGCTTCATGAATTGCAATAATTTTAGAATAATTTGAGGATATTGCTATCAATGATTGCTTCACGGATCTTCATGATATAGTTGTTCCATCATGTGTAAACACATCCTGTTTATGATTTAGTTTTATGCGGATCAGAGAGATAACCTACATCTGCATATCTCACTAAAACAAATTCCGACCATTAAGAATATAATAATCCCAAATAAGTATTAAGTAAGGAAAAATATATCGAGCACCATTTCAATGTCTTTGAATTGGTGTTAAAGTAGGCAAAAAGAAAAAAAAGGGCTAAGTATATATTCAAAGAAGTATACATATAATGAGAACAGTTTGTTTTAGGATTGCTGTAGGGATGGTTTAGCTTTTACTTCGTATGTAATTAGTTAAATCAAACATTCAATTTTGTTTCACTAATGTATTCACGTTATATAGAATAATAACAAATTAAATCTTGTTCCGTATTTGATCGTAAAAGTAAGAACCATGGATTGCACGTGCCTACATTTTTTTCGTCCATGATTTTCCAAAGGAAGATCTAGAACCTATTTGATAGTGATTTTGAGAATTGATTTTTTTAATCGTTCGAGAGAAAAATGGGTTCTAACAGTAAGTGAAGAAATAAAAAATGATGCCTGAAATAGTAAAATAACAATAAAAAAATTGAGTTTTTGAGATGAAAAATTGCTACCGAACGGGAGCCTAAAGATACTTGCGTGCTATTTCAGTTTAATTTTTCCGTGTTAGTTGTAACGTGCGTAGTTGAAATACAACTCTCTCTACTTGACTAACGAAAGAGAGGGCTGGCCCGAGCCGGTTGGCCCCTCATATATGGTACCAAATGCTAGGAGGTTACGCGTAAATTTCTTTATGGGTCCTTAACTTTTTGTAAGCGTGTTAAGGAGGTTGCGCGTAAATTTCTTTAGGGGTCCTCAACTTTTTGTAAGCGTGTTAACTTTTTATTTGTGATACTTATGCCTTCAATGTGTGTGGGGTTTGTCGAGTGTGTGGTATTCTCAACAAACAAGGCTGTCATAGGCCCCATGAATCCTGAGTTTTTATATAATTATTTTTAAATTCCAAACAAAAATCAAGTATTTATTTCGACAACCTTTTCGATTTTTGTGCATTGGTAAATGTGATTTCCATTTATTTCCACAACCTTTTCGATTTTACAGATTTTGCGTAATCAAAACTTCATTGTAATTTCAACCTTGCTATAGGTACAGGAATTTAAATCCCTGTACCTACCGAACAATCACATTTGAAGGCGGGAATTTTTTTTCTCAATATTTTATACACGGGCCCACTCTCATGCGTGTGAGAATTCAAAAATCTGGCAAATATTTTCTGTACTTGAAGAATTTTTGTTGATTCTTTTCATTTTTTATTTTTTGAGGCAAAGAATTTTCTCGTCCCTAATTTAGATGTTTTATGGTTTTGTCTCATCCAGGAGAACGTGTTCTGTTCACATTGTAATTCCTATTAAAATCCTACATACATGAATCATCGATTCATTGTTGAACTTATCTCCAATTCTCTTAGGCTATGTTTGATATGGCAACTTTTCCATGGAAAATGGAAAAGATTTTCTCTTTTCAAAGTTTTTACATATTTGATGACATCAATTTTCTAGAAAATTGAAATTCCAACTTTCAGCCAGAGGTGCACCTTTTCCACGAAATGGAGGAATTCATTTTTTTATGTATTAGGTGGTTTTTCATTTTCTAGGTTGACATTGTATTTTTTTTAGTTTTTTTTGGCAATGGAAAAATTTTTATTAACAATTGTAACAAATTCTTTCATTTTAGTGGACAATTTTCATATAAAACAAAGTCAAATGAACATAAAAAAATATATGATTTTCTTAATTTTTTTATTTTTTTTGGCAATGGAAAAAAATTTCATTCCCAATAATAGTAAATTCTAGCCCTTTAACTGACAATTTTCATATAAAACAAAGTGAAACGAATACAAAGAAACACTTTTATTTCCACATTTTCTACGTGAAAAATTATACCAATCAAACACAATAATTTACAATTCTCAGGAAAATAATTTTTAGACAATTCAATTCCCTGAAATTCATTTTCTCTCCACCCAAATTCTACCTTTACAATCAAACGGACTCTTACTTCCATAACATTTTTCAATATTATTTATTATTTAGTGCCTACAGTTTATCCTATCAAGTAACTATCTAAAGTTCGTAAATATGTAAATTATTAATATTTACTATCGTAAAGTTTTAAGGCGAAAAATTGCTTACTTGGTTTGTACTTGGTTCTCTTTGTAACTTTGGTGAAATAAATTATAATAAAGTTACTCAATTGAATAAAATTGAAGTACAATTATATGATCGATACTAGAATGAAAAGTATAATAACTGTGAATATACTTAGGTATTATGGATAAATTCCATTTGCTAATTTTAATCTAATATAAATCATGTTACTATAATTTGTCAAACCCAATCACTACACTTTTTTCAATCGGGGCAACTACACTTGATTTGATTTTATTTAAGGTTTTTTCTATCCAATTTCACTAACAAAAATTATTGATATAATCACTAATAAATGATGATCATCGCATGTCGTCATTAGTTGATGAAGTAGAACAAGTGCAGCTTCAATAAAGTAAATGATGATCATCATCTATTCACTGTCATGTCATCAAATTTCATAAGTCCTGTTAATGATATTGAATGAAATGATTTGATTAAAATCAAATTAAAGTATAGTCATTTGATAGAATAAAACTATAGTCTAGTCTAGTCTAGCAAAATTATTAGGTTTCTCAAGCAAAATGAATGCATATATTTGGCATCCATAAATCATATGCTTGAATCATTTGTTCAAAAAGTATTGGACATTCAAATATCAATAATTAATATATTTCGAATCTACCTTCATCATAAAATATAATACAACTCCAATATAAAAGAAAAGATTTAATGAACACCGATACTCATTTGACATTAAGCAGACATATCATATTAATTCATTAGTCGAAAAATTAAGTACTAACGACATGTTATATGAATTTATTGATGAATAACAAATTCAATTCAAATTGTTAAGATTCATCACAAAAATTTCCGTAAACAAATTAATATAACATGTAATCGGTGCTTAACATAAAACGAGCACTGATACTTACTAAATCATATGTCTCAATATAAAGTATTAATTACATGAAAAACTAAGTTTGTGTTTGCTGGAAAATAAAAATCAAACTTTAATTTAGGTCAAAGTCAACAATTAATTTTAACCATATTTCATATGACTCACAACTTTTTAATAACGTATTTTATCAACTTTTGTCAAAATTTATTTAAAAATCTGATTTTAATCCTCGTCACTATATATTTCACATGACAAAACCATTGACGACGTGTTAGTTTAGACACTGCACTTGACGAAACATATAAATATTTAATTGGTAAATGGATTACTACATCAATTCAATTCCAAAAAGACTAATGCTGACTCGGCGAATTCCATTGCTTCACCCAGTTTCCTGGCTGCTTCTCAACATATACATACAGGCTACTCACTGTCTGTGATGTTGACATGGATGTATGCCGTGTAATGCATGTCATGAGTCATCATATTTGGGTCGGATCCGAGACAGAAAAGGGTCAACGATTTGGGAATCCGATGGAATAATCATCAAAGAGGAAATTTTATACGTAATTCAAAGTTGGAATTTGAATTTGGACGCCATTCGTGGCACGTTTTATGTGACTCGTACATGGGTTCGGTTTGTGCACCCACAAATACATTGATTTAAAAGAGAAAACCAACTCGACAACGAAATCCTGTCTTGCAGCATGCAGCCATAATTCTTTATAATAAAAAGAAAATAAAATCTCGTTTACGGTAACAAAATATGATTGATCGAGATAATTATGTGTAGGTTTGATACGTTAAATTGAACAACAATGAAAACTAAAATTTACAAATATATTACACGTTTTTTTCCATAATCATTATTGCAATAATATTCAAAATTAGATAATATGCTTAAAACTCCCGATATTTTTATTATCCTTTGTTTTCATTTAATTGTCTAAAGTAGTAAGTCGGGCTCAACTTTATAAAAAAGAGCAAGTTAGTCCCCAGTATGTCATTATAATTGTACAATCACTAAAATCATCCAATATTTCATTATATCGGGATGTAATACTTAAGGAAATATGCGACTATTTGGTAATGCTTTCAAAATGCAAAAACTATTTTCGAGGCTAGGAAACTGATTTTGAAACTATTTGGAGAATTTTTCAGAGGAAACTAATTTAAAAATAATTTTATCAGAAAACTCTTCTACAAGAAGCTGAAGGCGGAAGCTATATCAAATAGGCATCACTTCATATTTCTAAATGCCTATTTGAATTTATTTTCTCGAAATCACTTTCACTCAATACTCATTTTCAACTGCACATTTTTTAAACAAATTATTTTCACGTATTTTCGTAATTTTTTAACTGCACATTCGGTCAAAATCACTCTCACTCAAACGCTAAACGCGGGTTAAATTTGGAAACCGACTTGTTACTAGAGTTATAGTTGAGAACTAACGATACATTTTCCCCAGTATACTTGTGTCTGTGGCTGCTACTAATGGCAGACAATTATGATATTTAAGTCAAAAAAAGGTGGAACACGGCATCTGTTGTGAGCATGTTTTCCAAATTTATTTTCAAGGTTTTGAATGTAGAATTGTAGACTTTTTAGATCATGGGAAAGTAGGTTTGTCATCATTCTTAACTTCTTTTTGACTGTCTCCAATTTTTGGATAAGCATTAGCTTATCTTCCAATTCTTTTGTTTAAATTCTCGCACGATTCTCCAAAATATAAAAGTCAACAGAAGTCATTTTTTTTCATGTCAATCTTTGCAGAAAATCAGGGAGAAATTTAGAAAAACCGTGGCCACACTTATTTTCACACGTGATGTCTATTGTGCCCCCTTTTTGATTCAATTAGAAAATTAAATTTAAATCTAAATCAAATTAACTATTAAATTTAATCACACGCACATAGGAATGTCAAACGGCTCGGCTAATGGGCGGCTCGAGCTCTTCAAATGATGAGCCCGAGCCGAGCAAGGGGCCGAACAGGGAGCTCAATCCCACGAGCCATTTTTGACGAGCCCACGAGTTGTTTGTCAAAAAATATACAAATTTACAGAAAAAAAGCCAAAAAATGTGCAAATTTACCAAAAAAAAATTAAAAAATCACTAGCTCAAAACCAAAGCAATGAGCTGAGCTCGAGCTTGGCTTGTCTTTCACGAGCCACGAGCTTGGCCCGCCATGAGCCCGAGCTGAATTCGTGGGTCAGCTCAGCCCATTGCCATCCCTACACGTACATTCGTGGATCCATAACTTTTAAACTACATATTTCACCAACTTTAATCAAAATATACTAAGAGAGTATTTGGTTAAGATTAAAATAAGTTTTTTCGTAAATGTAATTGAAATTTTTAAAATATGTGTTTGAAAAGTTGTGGAACCCATAAAATATGTGGTTAATATTGATTATTTGACTTTAATTTAGATTAAAACCAGATTTTATTCCAAACCAAACAGGCTTTAAACATAGATTTTTATATGTAGTTGTAAAACGTAATTATTGTTGTGCAAAGTCAATACGTTGGTAACTATCATTAGAATTTTTGAATGATCATAAAAATGAAAGAGGTTAAAGAAAAAATGACAAAAAATTTTTATGTAAACTTTTTTCCTTTTTTTTTTTCCCCCTCATAGTGAATTAATGCAACAAGTCAACAATAGACAAAAATGTAATCTTACATTCAAGTGAATCTCTATAAATTTTGTTTGTTCTTGTATGCCTGTTTCCTTATTATGATTTTGTTGTTCTCAGTGATATATAATCAGGATTTTTTTGTTTCAACACTGACAAGCAAATAGGAAGTTAAAGAATGTTTAATAACCCTTCTTCTCCTTGCTCGTGGATGCGTACAGTGCGCGCTCTCGTGTTGAAGGGAAATCAAGAAACACATCGTTACAGCCAAGTCAACTTTTTTATGCAAATAATCAAGTATTACATGACATCAATGTCCGTTCATGTTTCACATAAATGGAGTGACAAAACCTGAAACATTAAAGAAACAGCCCCTTTGTTGTCTATCATCACATGCTTGGATTTTCGAAATGAAAGAGATCAAGAATTCTCACTACTTCTTAGGTTCACGGACACAATTTTTTTCCTTTGCCATACAGACATGGGCGGAGCCATTCAAGGTTCAGTGTAGGCAAATGCCCGCACTGAAACTTTGGCCCAAGCCCAAAATCAATCTAATTTTTTTTATTTTTTTTTTAATTTAGGTTTTCATTTATTTATAGTCCAGCCCATACACTAATTTGCCCAAATTCCAAGTGCACGGTGACATTTTCTAACTCTTTCCCCGCGATAAGAAATTAAAAATTTTCTTTTAATTTGCCTTCGTTTTGAATTTTTTTTTTCATTTCTTTCCTAAAACCCACAATTTCTTGGGCCCTCAAATTTGCAACAAAAACTTTTTGATCATGTGATTTTTTTTGTTTAGGGCCTATTTGAGCCACATTATTCCAAAAAAAATACATTCTTAAACAATGACTTGATATCATTTCACCCACACATTCTTCAATAAAATAATATTACATGCAGATAAAAAAAAAATTCTTATCTTTTAACTACACATTTCCCATCAATACACTATTCAAGAATGTATTATTACCAAAATAATGTGGCTCAAACACCCCCTTAATATTAGATATTTTGATTATGTGAATGTTGAATATTGGTAATATTTGTGATGGATTCTTGAAATCTTGATTTCTGTCAATTAGCTAAACAATTAGTGATAATTTTCTGGTGCTTACCAATTTGTAAAAATTAGTAGTTATTTTCTTATCAATTAGTATCTAATTGTCACTTGTGATTTATTTTAGTGTCAAGTGCCAATGAAGAGATTCTTTAAAAGGAAATATTTCATAAAAAATATTGATGAGGAGATATCGAATAAAATTGATTTTGATGCTGCACAACTCGCTACAAATCCTAAAATAAGAAAGAAGATGATTATTTTATTAGTGTTGTCGCTATGTCATTTTTAGCATTGTTATAATATCATTAAATCCATAATCAAAAAATTCAACCTTGATTAATTTTTGCCTGCACTGGACAAAATTCCTGGACTCTTAGAATATATTGTCCTGAGGAAACAGGGTTCACTTTACCTCCGAGCAATTATTTGCAACTACTGGTTCTCTTAAGCAGGCCGATATTGCCATAACAGCAGATTCAATAGATGCATCCTCTCCCTGTTCAGAAAGAGCAGATAATACTCATTTCTCATTGAAATAACACATAAGTCGAATTTTAAATTAAGACGAGGTAGAGATGTCAAAGAAATTTGACCTTTTCTTTCCAATAAAAGATGTTCCCATATTTCCCGGCCAATCGGCTCCAGAAGCTACGTGGTATGTCTAAATCCACAGTAGCTCCAACATTGAAATTCAATATGTTTCCTGATCAAAGACAAAGCAGAATACATTAGTTATTATTGCATATATGGAGAGACATCCACTTCTCTAGACATTTACCGAAGGTTGGATCCGCGACAAATACAATTGTTCTATCATCCACTTTCCAGAATTCTTTAATTGCTAAACCTGCAAAATATTCAAAGGATAAACTTTTATCGATTCTTAATGCCTAATTTCCAATAGCAATAATAAGTGAATAGCAATCAGAAGCACATAAGCAAATTCAAAGATTTATAGTGTTTCATCCTCAATGTCAGAGCTATGTTCACTCGCCATTGCAGGTTTTCCACTAAAATTGAGAAGTATAAGTATACAAAGGAGATATCATGACTCTCAAGTTTGCGTCTCATAAAAAATGCCCCCCTCACGTTCTTTATATATCATTGGAAATCAGGTCGATCCACTACTGAGAGGATAAGTGAACATTATGATTAGACTTCACATTCTCCAACACAAACTTCTCTTATATTCACAATTCTAATAAATTTATAGGAAGCTGTTTGTGTATCAGTAGTCCTACCTGGTGTATCAGGGTAATTCTGAGCCAGAACTCTCAATTTAAATCCAGTATCCTTTTCAAGGGCAGCAATCTCTTGCGCAAGTCTTTTCTCCTGCAGATCACTCGGAAAGCTTAGGATATTTGTTGGGAAAATTGTTGTAATTAGTTGCATTCCTTTATTATATAGTAGACTTAATTAGTGTAATAATAGGATAGATGTTAGAACATAATAGGAGAATAGATGTCAGGGCATGATTAAACGGAAAATTTTAGGAAGTTGTTAGTTTTTCTTGCCTATATATTTATTGTTGTATCATTCAGAATCCACAAATGAAATTTCTTAAAATTCTTTATTGTATCAGGTGTCCTACTAATTGTTTGCCGGCCTAAATTGTTGTAAGTTTTGTCTTCTGACTGTTTTATGTCGAAATCCCATTTCTTAACTGTTTCAAGCCTGTTTTGGATGGTTTCAACCTAGTTGAATTCTAGTTTGTCATATTATTTTAAATAACCTTTTAACCTAAATGTGCATTATTTTTGCGAGTTCCGACATATCCATATCTCATCCTTTAGTGCATTGCTCACTCGACTTGTTGCTTAATGTCTCTCCCTTTTCAGGCAGTTCTTGGGTCACTGATTCAATAGCCATAAATTACATGATTAGCCACTCAAATTTCTTTCTTCTATTCGGTGTTTGAGTAGACAAAAAATTAAAACTTACATAGAGCTTCATCTACAGCTGAAAAATGGTGTATTCTCTGTTAGAATAATTTCAAACTATGAGCTTCTTATTTGATCGCAAATTTTATGTTTTACAACAAGGATTAGATGTATAGCTAATAATGATACTATGGTCAAGCCAAAAATGTTGAGTGATCACTTAGACCATTTTACACCTTCATTATGTACGGTTATATTCTATATAATGTGATAATTTAAGTATGTGGACCAAAAATATTTAAACCCTAATTAGGATTGGAGTCATTAATGTGACGACTCAATAAGTTTCTATTCCAGAGGTTCCTCTCGTCTCCTTATGTTTTTATTGGCTTGCCCCATTAATGGCTAATACATTTTGTGAGGAGCAAGGAGAAGAAAATCTAGTGCCAATATTTGCATTTAAGATGTCTTCCGCAGGTATATCTCTTAAACTATGAATTTGGTATTGTAATCCTTGTTTCTCGGCATGCTTATTATTAAAAACAACATTCTCATGTCAAAATCTCTTTCATTAAACTCCACTCTACACGTTCCCGAGTTGTTTTGCAATCTTCTTTCAATTGTGAATTATCCATACACTGTCGAGTTCATATTCCTATCCAAATGTATAAAGAATTCTGACACTATTCATTGATTCATAATGATATTTGAGGTGCTCATAACTATTATATCTGTAGGGTTAGATGGTTCATTAATTTATCAATGATCATAACCATTTCAATTAGATCTATTTACTTAAAGAAAGAATGTAAAAGAGCAATAAAATTCCAAATTTTTTAACAAAGGATTAAGAGTTTGTTTAGGAGAGATTTTTTCTTATAATTAGTTTTCACCAAAATTATATTCAACCACACATTTTATGGGACCCATAACTTTCCCTACTTGTTGACCACACATTTTCCCAAAAAAAATCATTTTTCACTTGGAAAAATCACTCCCGAATAAATGCTAAGATGCCAATATACAAATTCTTCGATTATATAATAGAATTAGTTCATACACCTCAATAAAATGGGCTAGCTGAGACAATAAAGAGATATTTTCTTGAGGTGGCTAGACGTTTAATGTTTACCATTGGGTTTCCTAAGCTTTTTATTTTTATTTTTTTGTTGAAGCTTTTTTTAGTGCTACCTACTTAATCAACAGAATACCATCCAGGGACTTAAAATTCAATACACCTATTGACACACTAAAAAATATATATCCATAATCACATTTTTCCAACAATCTCACCTAAAGTTTTTAGTTGCGTAGTTTTTGTTCACATACATAAACATACTGAAGGCTCTTAGGTGTGTTTTTCGGGATATTCTTCACTCAAAAATTTTATAAATATTATCATCTTCCAACATGAAAAGTATTGTATCCAAGAAATTTACCTTCTTAAGAGTACTTTTTCCTTTACCAAAACTTTTCTTCATTGAGAATCAAGATCTTAAAAATTCATTTTGAACTTCTTTTCTTCTCATCCTAATATTGAGTCTTCACTTTCAAGTAATCCTAAATCTTCTCATATTTTTGATGTGCAACTAATGTTCCCCCATACTATACCAAATGATTCTCTAGACATTTTTGAAGATCCTCCACCTTCTTCTCCAGTACTGATAGCTCCTCTCGAGTAGGTACAAGATAAATATCAAGAACTAAAGGTTTATTAGAGAAGGAATAAAGCAAATTCTCCTCAACAATACCAATCATCAGAACTGAGTGTAAAAATACTAAAAAATTCTAGGTAATCCTTGAACTTTGCATCCTATTTCCAAATTTCTTTCCTATCACAAATTGACTTCTTCCTTTAGAGCATTTACTACAAATCTATCTTCATGTGATTATGTTTCAAGACATATACAAGATGCTATACTGATTCCAAGGTAGAAAGTAGCTTTTTATGATGGATGAGGACATTGAAAAGAATGATGCAAGACAAGTCAACACATTCCACCAGGGAAGCCAGCTAGTTTTAAATGAGTATTTACTATAAAGCATAAATCTCATATTACAGTTGAAAAATAAAAGGAAAGACTTGTATACAAGGGGTTTGCACAAACTTATGAAAGTGGCTAACACGAAATTTTTGCTTGTCACAAATTTGAATTCAATAAGAATTCTTTTTTTCCCTCGTGAATAATCTAGATTGGCTTCTTAACAGCTTGATGTCATGGTGATCTAGAATTTTAGGAAGTGTATATGGAGTTGCCTCCTGGAATCAAAGATACCATGTGGTAGAAAGAAAGTGTACTAACTAAAGAAGTCATTGTACTGGCTAAAACAGTTACCTAGAGCTTGGTTTGAAAGATTTACTAAAGTAGTGTCGTCGAAAATGATTTTAACGAAATAAGAAGACTAAAGGGGATGCTGGCTAGAGAGTTTGATACTAAAATTTAGGAACTTTAAATATTTTTTTGGAATTGAAATGACAAGATTGAATACAAATATTCTCTCAAAGGAAGTATATTCTAGATCTTTTCAAAGAAATATGTATGTTGGGTTGCAAACAATGAGGTACGCCAATTGAACCTAATCATAACTTAGGAGCCACCATCGATAGTAATGCAATTCATAGAGGACAATACCAAAGATTGGTTGGTAAGTTGATATATTTGTCTTATACTAGATCTAATACTACAGTGTGGTTAGTGTGTTAAGTCAATTTATGTATTATCCTTGTGAAGCTCATATGGATGTTGTGTTGAAGATTCTATGGCACTTGAAAATTTTCCAAACAAACTTATTCTCAAAGAACCATCATCTTCAAGTTGAAGCTAATACAGAAGCTGATTGGCTAGTTTTGAATGATTGAAGTTCTACATCTAGGTATTGTATATTTGTTTGTAGGAGGGAATTTGATTATTTGGAAAGATAAAATAAATTGTGGTGAGTCTGGTGACAAGTTGAAGAGCCGAAGTCGAATTCAAAAGCTATGGTTCAAGGAATATTTAAGCTATTGTGGTTAAAGATAGTGTTAAAGGAACTCGTAAGTCTAGACGATGCAGTGAAGCTTGTTCTATCAGCATTGTTCACAATCCTGTTCAACATGATAGGACTAAACGCATCGAAGTTGATATGCTTTTTATCAAAGAGAATATTGAAAGCAAACAGATTTGCATTACATTTGTTTCCAGCAAAAAACTTTTAGCTCATGCTCTTAGAAAATGGCTGCCAAGAACTACTTTCTGTTCATGTTTATGCAAGTTGGGAACTATAAATGTATTTGAACCAGCTTGAGGGGAGTGTGGAAAATGGTAGACTTGTTGTATTCCTTCTTTGTATAGTTGACTTAATAGCATAATCATAGGAGAGATGTTAAAGCATTATTAGATTATGTTAGGGCATAACTAGAGGAAAGATGTAAGGGCATGATTGAGAGGAAAATTTTAGTAAGTTCAAGGAATATTTAAGCTATTGTGGTTAAAGATAGTGTTAAAGGAACTCAAAGTAAGTCTAGACGATGCATTGAAGCTTGTTCTATCAGCATTGTTCACAGTCCTGTTCAACATGATAGGACTAAACGCATCGAAGTTGATATGCTTTTTATCAAAGAGAATATTGAAAGCAAACAGATTTGCATTACATTTGTTTCCAGCAAAAAACTTTTAGCTCATGCTCTTAGAAAATGGCTGCCAAGAACTACTTTCTGTTCATGTGTATGCAAGTTGGGAACTATAAATGTATTTGAACCAGCTTGAGGGGAGTGTGGAAAATGGTAGACTTGTTGTATTCCTTCTTTGTATAGTTGACTTAATAGCATAATCATAGGAGAGATGTTAAAACATTATTAGATTATGTTAGGGCATAACTAGAGGAAAGATGTAAGGGCATGACTGAGAGGAAAATTTTAGTAAGTTCAAGTTTTCTTTCCTATATATTTGTTGTTGTACCATTTAGAATTTGTCAATGAAATATGTGAAATTTCTCAACATTCTTCAACTTGTGTAGTTGGAGCTTTATTTTTCTATAAACTCCCTACTATTTGATAGAATGCGATGTTAGATAGACAGGGAACATTGACATACTGAAGTCCTTTGTGGCGAAGGCTTTAATGCATTACTTTTGTGCACCAAACATGGAAATGGAATTGTTCTATTAACAAGATAGAGACTGGAAATTTCCCATTGCTTGATATAGTTATGAGATGCCCAAATGGATGCATTTAACAATCTTTTATGTAAGTATGTTAGCAATTTAAAAGTGCACCCACATCATCAGGCTCCAGGAACTTTATAGGAATGATTCTAATGGATAATACCTTTCAACTACATTTATGTGGAACAAGATACAATATAAATAACAACAAACTAAGTCTTGTTCCCAGTAAATTTAGGGTTGACTAAATGAATCCATTTTCGACGCTCCCAATAACATACAAACAAAATTTCCACATTGCAGACCAGAGATTTAGCAACCTATCAAGATTAACCACTCGGAATGACTATTGGTGGTTCTTGAGTTCGAAACTACAACTTTTCAACCACACATTTCATCGACTTTTATCAAAATCTACTAAAACTTTAATTTTAATCTCCACCAAACAGGGTCTTGTCAAGAGATACAATAATATTTGGCATGCTTAGAATTATTTCTAGAAAGTTAAAACTTACTATTTAGAAAAGTAAGTTTTATTGGTAAAATAAGTACTATGAAAATCAAGTTTGACACAATAAGTAAATTAAAAGTAAGTTTACAGAACCAAACATGCACATTATCTCCCATAGTAATCAGCACATAAAAAGATGTATACCACACCTGACCATCTGAAAGGAACCCAGCAACATCAATAACAGAAGCGAATTCTTTAGGAAGCAATTCTGGCTTGTTAACTCCAACCTTTCCCTCAGCAAATCCAACTCCTACAAAGTTCAATACATTCTCTTTATTGTCTGTGGCCTAATTAAACAAAAAAGTCCTGAACAAGCATATAATATACTCCTTCCATCCCATTTATATAGGCTGACTTTCCTTATTTTCTTGTCCCAATTATATTCTCTCGTTTCTTTATTAGAATGTTTTGCTTTGTTGGTTTACTAATATAACCTTGTCTAATTTGCCTAATTATAATCAATTTTCTCCACTTAATCTTGAAATTGTACAAATATAGATAAGATAAACTAGAATAATTTTTGGCAAAGAATTGCTTTTTCAATAACATTAAATAGGATTTCTTAATCCATGTGAAAAAAAAACTAGCCTATATATAAATGGGATGAAGGGAGTACATCTTGTTTTAGAACAGAAAGAATCCAATGAGATTCAAGGTTAAAAATTCCACTATTTAAGGGGCAATATCGCTGTAAACTCGAATCCAGATATTAAAATTTCACATATGCAGTTTTTTACACGTAAGTTTCAAACGCAGTAATTCACAAATCAGAGTTCCAAATTCACCCATTAAAAATCTTTACCCAATTCTCTTGAATTATGCCACTGTCTTGATTAACTTTCTATTCGTAACAATGTCCAGCCAACTGATAAGTTCGAGGGTTACAGAGCAAAGATGCTGACCTGTGAAGGATAGAGCAAGAGCTAGGGAGCCAGAAAGCAAGAAATTCAAAGACTTGGATTGAAAATTAGGAACCCATTTGGATAATTGTATTGAATTTTGGGTTTGTGTAATTTTATGGGACAGTGATGCTTTGGTGAGACTTGTAAAGACGGGGAGAGGATGGTGTCGAGATGTACTGAGAGGTGAAGGCAATTGCAGAAGAAAAGCCATTCGGTCACTGAGAAAAAGTGAAAGATAACGGGATTCTATTTTTTTTTTTATGGACAAAAATTGGACAACGGGATAGTTCACATGCTACTTCCTCGGAGCCCGCCGGGTGGATTTGATTTTGAAAATTTATTTTTTATTATTTGATCGTTAGAAAAAAAAAATGGGATATCTATAAGAGAAGAAATAAAAAATTACTTATGAAATAACGGTGAAAAATCACTCCTAAACACTCCTTTAATGTACAATGAGGTGTTAAATTCATCCATCGTTAGAGTGAAAAGATTATGTTTGGACCTCATTTTGCACAAAAAATAAAAAATTATAACAGTAATTTTTTGAAAAATGTTTGATTAGAAAGTAAGAAAAATTTTAAATTTACATACGAATTCTTGTAATATATGAATTTCGTGTTATTAATTCTTAATTAATTAACATTTACATTAATCTAGATGAATTTTGACTTAATGAAAGTTGATCTATATGAATATAGAGTTATTATAAATGAATTAATTATCTAGGAATTTTAATGGGTATTTAAATTTATGTGTTAGCAATTAATTCTTATGTACTAAATATAGTATAGAAAAAGTTGCTCATTTATATTATTTCATCGTCACGAAAAATTTGAAAAATAGAAAATGAGTTTTGAGAATACAATTTTCACGTCTTAAATTTCTATCCTAAATTTTATTATTTTAATTCACTTGAAACTCATCAAATCCTTCCGACAAAATTGGTATCAAATATTACTTTTATAGTACTTATAAATTATTTTAGAATAACGTGCAATGCACGTTTAACTTTGAATAGTAATTACAAATATCCTAAAATATAAGTGTTCATATCTAACATTATGGGTATAAACGCCCATACCATAATTACTTAGGATTATGTGACGCTATTTCTATTGAACTGCTTTCCCAATGACTCAATGTTACTTTAAAAAGAAAATATGATATTTATCTATGTTATCATCTTTTTATGTCTTTTTTATTTTACAACAATTTGTATATGAGTTTGATCATGAAAATAAAAAATAAATAATAATAATAAATGTTTTATGTCATAAGTACAAATACCCAAAGATATGGGTATATCCACATTAGAAAATAGAGTTTGCGTTGATATTAATATATTAGCATGAAAGCAAGAATTGATTTTTTGAGTTCATCTTTTGAAATCTTGAAAATCTATTTTTTCGACTCAAATAATATAAAGCTAACTTATAAATCAGCATTAATCCAATGATGGATGAACTCCAGTTTAAATAAATGAGTAAGCAATGAATAACATTAATAGTCTAAACATAATTAATGAGGTATTTAATTAACTCGACAGTATAAACATCGTCGATGTGTCACGTTTGATTTCTGTCAGACATGCAACAATTTTCGTCAAATTGGGGTGATGAACTTTCACTTCAATGGATAGATGGGTAATTGTTTGAATAACGAACGAGATATAGGTAGAAACTTCTTGATCAATAAGCAAGTAATAACCCAAAGGTAAATTTAATGATCACTCATGAAATGAGTGATGTGTCTATCAAAGTTTTTTTTTTTTTTTTTTTTTTTAAACGAGGTGTCCCAACTTGCGCCAGACTATATATCCTCGTCCCTGAACCTCCGGCCCCTCAGCTGCTCAGGGAGGTAAATCGCAAGATGTGCCCTTGTTGGTTCACAGGTTCCCACATGGCTTTTACTCCTTCCCCAAAGGAAGCCTCCTCCATGGTGATTAATCCACCAATAATTCCTCCTTTATTGGATCAAAGGTTCCCACCAGGAATTGAACTCCCCACGCTTGGTTCTAGAGCCCCCAATGTGATTGTTCCGCCAACTTGGATGTGCCCTGAGGGGCGTCTATCAAAGTTCAAACTATGTTATGTTGTTTGTCAAGAACATAACTAGTTGAATAATGACATTCATCATAACTACTTATCCATAAGCAACGATGTGTCATTTAAATGATTTTAATTGATATATCATCTTAATTCTCATTTTAAATGTTGGGTCCACTTCATCGATTATCTCTAAGCACCACATATGAATAACAATACTCTAACTAGTTAGGTTAGGAGAATCAATGAAGATGAATTTTATTAAAAATAAGCATGTGACAGTCAAATAATTGTCATCTCGAGATGAATGTATGATTTAAGCATAGTGTTATTACAAGATAGTTATTCATCGACTTAGAGGACAATACGTAAATGAGAATAACTGATAAGAAAGGTGGAGGCCATGTACTTTTTGTCTTGGTGATCTCGGCCAAGGTGCAACCACCTATGACTGATAGAATCGATGAAACGTAACAGTATCGTGAAACGGATATTGTAACCGCATTATCATCACTCTTACTAATAGTATCCTAATAATTCTTCTAATCCTATCCTTGCCATTATTCCTGCCACAAGGTGTCATTTGTTGGACAAATCAAAAAGTGCCGAAGTCCATTCAAAACGAAAAGGAGAAATTATTATTTAACTTTCCTTATACTCAAATACCTTTTTCGTTCATTCACTTCTTTTAACAACTAACGCGTTCTCATATCAGATAAGCACTCGAGATGAGATTCCAACCATTTCCCCACAAGATTCACTGGTCGATTGAACGCTCTCTTTCATGAGGATAAAATCTACCAACATCAACATTAAATTGGCTAATGAAAAATGATCGTAAGTTTGCAACTATTCGTGTTTGTCGATCTACAAGTAATGCAAGCCTATCTAGATGAAGAAGCACCACCTTGCCAATACGGCACGTGTGTCATGTAACTAGCTTATCCCTCTTTGCATTTTTCAACTAGCTGATATGTAACTTTTTATATAGTGATAATTGATATTTCATGAATCTTAACTATTATGTATTTAGAGTAAATATAGTTTCTTAAGTGTGACTGTAGCAACCTAAAATAAATTTTCATTTATTTCATGTTGACATGTTTCGTCAATTGAGATACCAAGAGACAAATTTAAAAATAAGTCTTTGTGTCAAAACTTTAACTTTCCGTCAAATAATCAAGTGTTCTTCGAGCGAGAAATTTCATATCGATATTGGGCTTGTTTCGAAACTCACATTAAATGATGAACTTTGTACGAGAAAAAGTCATTTCGGATAAGTTAGGCCCATGATAATGATGTTAAAAAAATAAAAATGAAAAAATCCACATGTTTAATTAAAGTTAATTAAGGATTTAATTGTTACTTTCAGCCACGTGAGTCAACTAATTTCATCTTTTAATTTTTCTATTTTATATTATTATTATTTTCTTGTGAGATTAGGATGACAAAGCAAAATTTGGATTAGTTTATGTTACCCCCTTGGGAATTTTGGTGCAATTAAAAATGTTAGATAGAGTCCTACATAGGAAAAAAACAATTTGGATCAAACTAGTTCACGTGTAGGTCAATAAAGATTAGGATGCTATTTTATAGTAATCAAAGATAATTTATGTTAATTGGGTTGTTAAGGAGGAATGGGAGTCCTAGTCCAATTAGATATCTAATTCAACAATAGACTTTAGTTGCCACATTCAATAGAATACTAGGATAATGTAGCCCATATTTTCACGCCATTTTTAAGCACTCATCAGTAAAGAAATTTAGGGAAAATTTTGATGCTCTCGTGTTAGTCATTTTAATATCAAATACGAAGGAATTCAGTTCAACATAGGACTTCCTCATCACCACGAGCTAAGATTAATCGGAGATCCGGCGGCGGTTTGGCATGAATTACATATTTTATTTTTAGAGAAATTTATTTTATGTTTTAGATTTGCCACTTTTATGTTTATTATTCATTCGTGTCCCGGATATTCGATTTCGAATTTCATGTGTTTGAGACAAACAGTTGTGTTTCCAGTTTCTACCTCCAAGTTTAAAAATTCACCCAGACCTGAATACTTGAAATTTTAAGGTGATTCTAGTTGGAAAGGATAGCATTATGAGTTATCTATCCCTCAGAATTTAAATCATGAATTTGGTTCTATAAAACTCAAGTTACGAATATTTTCCCAAGAGCTGTCAGATTGTACCCAGGAACAGATTTTCCCCGGTTAGAAAGAAGTTTTGACCAATCTATTGACTGCATTTATCTACGAAATTTTAACCTGTAATTCCCCTATGTGTATACTGTCTACAGTTAAAAATTTGTAAATTTTGGACTTCATTATGTGTCAAATGAAATTTATTTCAGAAAATCGTACAAGCTAAAGTCAAAACTTTCCGCACGGAAATTTTCTTAAATTTTGTAACGAGTACTCCAGAGCCTTAATGTTTTTATTACAGGTTAAGCTGCTACATTTTATGAATTATTTAGAGAGAATTTTATAAATTTAGGGTCTTTGTAATATCATGAGTTTCCGGAACTCGGGTATTTACAGTTTGGTATCAGAGCGCAGTTTACGTTCCTGTGGACTTGCGAAACATAAACTTGATTTCCAAAACTTTAGGAATTGTGTCACATAAAATTTTGCTAGCATCATGCCTGCCATTGCCGCAAATCGCTGATTCTGAGGTAAAGAAAGTTTAAGAAATTTATGCTATGTTATGATATTTGAAATGTTTATGTGTGATTTTATATACTTAAATCCCTAAAATTTGCGTTTAAGAAAGTCAAGTTTGAGAATATGATGGAGATATTTATGAGTTTTAGAACATAACTAAATTATAAATGTTCATTTTAGTCCTCGAAAAAAAAATATTAAAAACCCACCGATTTGGATCTTATAATTGATTTGACACAGAATGACACGGACTAAGAGAACATGCATGAAGACGTGCTCAATGATGCCTCGTCGATATGAGATTGTGAAGTAATACGAGGAGTATCAGTGGAATCCAGCGTATGATATGAGCCAGCACATTAGGGAGATGCTGGTAAGGTGGAGAGAGGTGAGGCAACTAGGACATTTGGTCATTAGTCGTCGGCCATCCGCCTTCTTATTGATACATTGCCAGAAGAATGGCTAGAGATTTTCGAATCAATTTACAATTATTTTTGGGAAGTTGCTATACCCACTTTGCCTCGGGAGATTGACTATGAGGCCTTTTGCACCGAGCTGACGGCACAATGGGAGCAAGCCTGAGATGATGCACTTGCACATCCCAAGGGCGATAAAGTACCTACTGAGATGTACATTTGTGAGGATGCGCCTCCACCTAGTTCAGACGATGAGTTTCAACCTTCCAAGAAATCTAGGTTTCACGAAGGATGGATTGATGATGATGTTAAGACGGATTAGTGCGAGATGATATTAAGATGGATTAGTGCCAGTGATTTTTAGTAGGTTTTATTAGGCTTAGATCATGACATGTTGAGTAGGATTTCCTTTTCGCTTTTCAATTGATTAGTATTAGACGTTCTTTCATTGATTGTATTTCCTATAAAAGACTTAGTGGATAATAAAATTGGTTATTTCCCAATTATAGTTTCTCATTTTACTGTGTAATGTGTGATTTTGTGATTTTCCCAAAGATTACAAACTGTTCCATTTTTGTATGAAGGAAATGACACCAATATCACACACGAGAGCAATTAGAGAATTGCAACAAGCAGTAGAAGAAATGAGACGAGTCTTAATGACACAAGCTGCTCCAGCAACACTAGTGGCTCCGACCGGACAAGATGCACCAACAATACCACCCGTCGCAACACAAACTGCCCCATACCATCACCTACTCCAGCACCAACCACTGCACTAACTGTACCAATCATTGAGCAGTTTCGTCGATACCGCCCTCCTAGCTTTGATGACGATGATGACCCTTTGGCAGCAAAGGAATGACTTTGTACAATTGAGAAGATTTTTCGGCACATATCTTGTCCAGAAAATCAGAAGGTGTTGTGTGCAGAATTCATGCTGGTCGGAGGAGCCAGCCATTGGTGGGAATCCGCATCACGTACATGGACAGAGGAAGAGCAACATAATATGACATGGACCCAATTTAAGATAGAGTTGAATGAGAAATATTTCCCGTAAGCCCTTCGCGACCACAAGGAGACAAAGTTTTTACAACTAACACAAGGAGATAAGGACATTGCTAAGTGTGAAAGGAAGTTTGAGGAATTATCTCGTTATGCCCAATATCTTGTAAGTACGGAGCTCATGAAAGCAAAACGCTTTGAGAAGAGACTGCGCCTTGAGATTCGGCAGATAGTGAGTTTACATGAACTCACAACTTATCGAGAAGTTATAAAGAAGACCCAAACTATATCATTCTCGAGTTTTAAACTTCGAAGCCAGGGATTACAGAATGATACTGGAAAAAAAGTGGCATGATCAGGGTAAGGATAAGAGTTCCGAACAATTCAAGAAGCAGAATAATGGGCCTGCAAGTCGACAATTAGACAATCTCATTCCTCCGTACCCTAAGTGCCAGAAATCCCATAGGGGTGAGTGTTTATTCGGCAAGAATATCTGCTACAAGTGTGGCTAAACAGGACACTATGCTTCAGGATGTCGGGTAATGCCGATTAAGGTTGCTGAACAGGTGAAGAAAGGAAATGCGAGAATTTTTGCCATGACACATGAAGAGGCCGCCCAGGATCCAAACGTAATTACATTTATTTTATCTATTTACAGCATTCCTGTTTATGTTCTTATTGATCCCGGCACGACACATTCGTTATATCTGAAACATGCCTAGCCAATATCAATGTTTCATGTGAGAAAACTAATAGCACCTAGAGGTTAGTATGCCATCAGGAGAAGTCATTGATACAAATAAGATTGCTAAGGCAGTACAAATAAATTTTGATGGGTTAATCCTTGAGGCAGATTTACATGTCATAAAACTAAAAGATTTTGATATTATCTTGGGTATGGATTGGTTAGGTAGCAATAGAGCTACAATTGTATGTTTTGAGAAAGAGGTGATATTCAAAAGACCTGGACAGGAAGAGTTTAGATTTTATTGGTCAAAAATTAAGGTACTCCCCCGTCTTATCTCGACTATGCAAGCGGAAAGGCTATTGAGGAAGAAAACATGTCAAGGATATCTTGTTAGTCTTACTGGCACAACATCAGAAGAGTTAACATTGGATAAAGTGCCTGTTGTGCAAGAATACGCTAACGTATTTCCCGATGATCTACTGGGTGCCCCAATTGATAGACAAGTGGAATTTACAATAAACTTGATACCCGGAGCTGCACCAGTGTCTAAAGCTCCATACCGTATGGCTCCAAAAGAATTACAGGAGTTAAAAACGCGGTTGGAGGAACTTCTAAATAAAGGTTTATCAGACCAATCGTGTCTCCATGGGGAGCTCCAGTACTTTTTGTGAAAAAGAAAGATGAAACCATGAGAATGTGTATTGACTATCAAGAGTTGACAAGCTGACTATTGGGAATAAGTATCATCTCCCAAGAATCGAAGATTTATTTAATCAATTGAATGGTACAATCGTATTCTCAAAGATTGATTTGAGGTCAGGCTATCATCAACTAAATATCAAGCCGAATGACATACCTAAAACAACATTTAGAAATCATTATGGACATTATGAATTTACAGTTATGCCATTTGGACTTACTAATGCCTTTGCAGTATTTATGGATCTGATGAATAGAGTATTTCATCAGTTGCTGGACAAATTTGTTATCGTGTTTATTGATGATATACTAGTGTATTCAAGAGATTCTCAGTAGTATGAAATCCATTTGAGGACCATTTTAGGAACTTTACGCAAGGAAAAATTGTATGCCAAATTTAAGAAGTGTGAATTTTGGCTAGATCGAATAGGATTTTTGGAACACATTGTGACAGCAAATGGTATAGAAGTAGACCTGAGTAAGGTTGAAGCTATTACAAACTGGCAAAGACCTGTGAATGTTGGAGACGTAAGGAGCTTCCTAGGTTTGGCTGGATACTATCGACGATTTATAGAATACTTCTCGAAGATAGCGGGTCCCTTGACACAACTAACTTGAAAGGGTGTGAAATTTGTATGGATTGAAATGTGTGAACAGAGCTTTTAAGAATTGAAAAATAGATTAGTATCCACTTTAGTGTTAGTAATTTCAAAGGAATCGGAGGGATTTGTTATCTACAGTGATGCTTCCAAGCTAGGTCTGGGTTGTGTTTTTATGCAACGTGGAAGGGTGATAGCCTATGCATCAAGACAATTAAAGCAGTACGAGAAAAATTATCCAACGCAAGATTTAAAACTTGCAGTAGTAGTCCACGCTCTCAAGATTTGGTGTCATTACTTATATTGAAGCAAGTGTGAAATTTATAGTGACCATAAGAGCCTCAAGTACTTCTTTACCCAGAAGGAATTAAACACGAGACAACAACAGTGGTTAGAGTTAGTAAAAGATTATAATTTTACCATCTATTACCATTCCGGTAAAGTTAATGTAGTAGCAGATGCTCTGAGTAAGAAGAACCAGGGTCACTTATTAGCACTGGGTACACAACAAAATCAATTAATCAAGGACTTTGAAAATCTGAGGATAGAAGTGCTAACACTACCAGCTCGAGCATCATGTAAGTTGACAAGTTTGGTTCTAGATTCAACCCTCAAGGACAAGATTATAGCAGCTCAAAAGGATGACTCTTTCTTGGAATAGATAAGGGCCGAAGTTGGAATCAAGAAAAGGAAGGGATTTGAGATAAGCAGTGATATGACACTTATGTTTAAAGGCAGACCGTGTGTACCTAAGGATGAAGAAATAAGAAAGGAGATTATGACTGAAGCTCATTCCGCTTCTTATGCCACACACCCGGGCTCTACAAAGATGTACATAGACTTACGCAATACCTTTTGATGGAAGAATATGAAAGGAGGAATAGCTTTATTCGTGTCGAAGTGTATAGTTTGTCAGCAAGTGAAAGTAGAGCATAAAAAACCATCAAGGCTATTAAATCCAATGGACATACCAGAATGGAAGTGGGAGAAAATCTCGATGGATTTTGTGGTGGGCCTTCCTAGGTCAGCAAAAGGTCACGATGTCATTTGGGTCATAGTAGATCGACTTACAAAATCTGCCCATTTTCTACCGGTCCGTATGACTTTCAGTCTGGAACAGTTTGCACAACTATATGTCAAAGAAATCGTTCGACTTCATGGGATACCAACATCCATTATGTCAGATAAAGACCCCAGATTCACTTCAAAATTTTGGAGGAGTCTTCAGACAACTATGGAAACTAAGTTATCTTTCAGTACAACATATCGTCCTCAAATTGATGAACAATCAGAACGAACTATACAAGTATTAGAAGATATGTTGAGGGCATGTATACTAGATTTGGGCGGTAAATGGGGGAACCACTTGGCAACGGTGGAATTTGCATACAATAATAGTTTTCAAACTACTATCGGCATGGCTCCATACAAGGCATTGTATGGCTGAAAATGTCGTTCGCTAATATGTTGGGATGAGGTTGGTGAGAGGAGAATCCTAGGTCCAGAACTTATTGAGAAGACTATGGAGGCTATAGATAAGACTAGAATGAGGATTAAGATAGTTCAAGATCACCAAAAGAGTTACAAAGATAAGAGAAGAAAAGAACTAGAATTTGAGGTGGGAGAAAAAGTGTTTCTCGTCGCCCCGACAAAAGGGATACTACGATTTGGAAAGAAAGGGAAGCTAAAACCAAAATTTATCAGCCATTTGAGATCCTTGAGAAGGTTGGAAATATAGCATATCGTTTGGCACTACCACCTGAGCTATTGGCAATACATGATGTATTTCATATTTCTATGTTGAGAAAGTACATCCATGATCCAAGTCACGTGATTAATGCTCAGTCTTTGGACGTGCGGAGTGATATGACTTATGAAGAAGCACATGTAATAGTTTTAGAAAGGAAGGTACACATTTTGAGAAATCGAGAAGTGCCACTAGTCAAAGTCCAATGGAGTAGACATGGGAAGGATGAGGCTACATGGGAGAGAGAAGCAGATGTTTTGGCTAAGTATCCAAACCTCCTTATCGAGTAAATTAAATTTCGAGGACAAAATTATTTTAAGGGGGGAAGATTGTAGCAACCTAAAATAAATTTTCATCTATTTCTTGTTGACATATTTCGTCAGTTGAAATACCAAGGGACAAATTTAAAAATAAATCTTTGTGTCAAAATTTTAACTTTCCGTCAAATAATCAAGTGTTCTTCGAGCGAGAAATTTCATATCGATATTGGGATTGTTTCGAAGCTCACATTAAATGATAAACTTTGTACTAGAGAAAAAGTCATTTCGGATAAGTTAGGCCCATGATATTAATGTTCAAAAAAAAAAAAATCACATGTTTAATTAAAGTTAATTAAGGATTTAATTGTTACTTTTGTTGACCAGCCACGTGTGTCAACTAATTTCATCTTTTAATTTTTGTATTTTATATTATTATTTTTTTGTTGTAAGATTAGGATGACAAAGCAAAATTTGGATTAGTTTATGTTACCCCCTCGTGAATTTTGGTGCAATTAAAAATGTTAGATAGAGTCCTACATAGGGAAAAATTTTTTTTGGATCAAACTAGTTTACGTGTAGGTCAATAAAGATTAGGATGCTATTTTATAGTAATCAAAGATAATTTATGTTAACTGGGTTGTTGAGGATGAATGAGAGTTCTAGTCCAATTAGACATCTAATTCAACAATAGACTTTAGTTGCCACATTCAATAGAATACTAGGATAATGTAGCCCATATTTTCACGCCATTTTTAAGCGCTCATCAGTAAAGAAATTCAGGGAAAATTTTGATGCTCTCGTGTTAGTCATTTTAATATCAAATATGAAGGAATTCGGTTCAACATAGGACTTCCTCATCACCACGAGCTAAGATTAATTGGAGATCCAGCGGAGGTTTGGCATGAATAGCATATTTTATTTTTAGAGAAATTTATTTTATGTTTTAGATTTGCCACTTTTATGTTCATTATTCATTGGTGTCCCGAATATTGGAGTTTGAATTCATGTGTTTGAGACAAACAGTTCTTTTTTTTTTTTTTTAATGTTTGTTTGTGTTTCCAGTTTCTGCCTCCAAGTTTAAAAATTCACCCAGACCTGAATACTTTAAATTTTGAGGTGATTCTAGTTGGAAAGGATAGCCTTATGAGTTATCTATCCCTCGGATTTGAAATCATGAATTTGGATCTATAAAACTCAAGTTACGAATATTTTCTCAAGAGCTGTCGGATTGTACCCGGGAACAGATTTTCCTCGGTTAGAAAGAATTTTTGACCAATCTATTGATTGCATTTATTTACGAAATTTTAATTTGTAATTCCCCTATGTGTATACTGTCTACAGTTAAAATTTTGTAAATTTTGGACTTCATTTATGTGTCAAACAAGATTTATTTCAGAAAGTCGTACAAGTTGAAGTAAAAAATTTCCACACGAAAATTTTCTTAAATTTTGTAACAAGTTCTCCAGAGCCTTAAATGTTTTTATTATAGGTTAAGCTGCTACATTTTATGAACTATTTTGGGAGAATTTTATAAATTTAGGGTCTTTGTAATGTCACGAGTTCTCGGAGCTCGAGGCGTTACAACGACTCGCTTACAACTCAGTGTGTTCTTTATCATTAGGACCACAATTAATTTTTGTAAATTCTATTTGATCGAGGATCTTTTAAGGAGTCAATTTAAAATTATGTTACATATGGAAATTATTATAAAACAAACCTCCGTGCCCCCCTGGCTGCATGCGGTAATATTCCAACAAGCAAGTGTTTTCTGAAAAAATAAGGGCAAAGCTTTTTCCGCCGTTTTACTTCTAACATGAGAATTAATTTTTAGTGAGGAAAAGTAACGGAGGTATTTAGATAGTCAAAGTTCTTCAGGTTCATACCTGTTTTGCCTTGGATATATTTATAGGTGACTGAAACCATGGGAACGTTGGGCGGTTACAGTGCCTCGTGTCTCATATAATATTTTCCACTACCCCAACGTTTTGAGTAGGGGGTCTCTAACTATCTGATCGTTGGTTGCGTTCGCGACAGTTGTTAAGCGATCTCCATCCAAGTTACTGATATTTTTTATGGCTAAGTGTTGGGTCAGCCGCGTAGTGGTTGATGGTCCCATGGGGGCGATGGCTCGGTATAGATGTAAAATACTCGTGGGGATTGACGGTTGGGCATGGACGTAGAGTGCTCATGGGATCGACAGTCTAACATAGATGTAGAGTACTCATTAGGGTCGATGGTCGGGTATGGACGTAGAATGCTCATAGGGGTCGATGATCGGGTATGGACATAGAATGCTCATAGGGGTTGATGATCGAGCATGGATGTAAAGTACTTATGGGGGTCGGCGGTCGGGTACTGGCGTAGAGTTCTCATTGGGGTCGACAGTCAAGCATGGATATAGAGAGCTCATGGGGGTCGACGGCCTAGCATAGACGTAGAGTGTTCATAGGGATCGACGATCGGGCACTGATGTAGAGTGTTCATAGGGGTCGACAATCGGACATCGACGTAGAGGGTTGATAGGGTCTACGGCCTAGTATAGACATGGAGTGTTTATGGGGCCAATGGCCTAGCATAAATGTTGGGTTCTTATAGTGGTCGACAAGCCAACATGAATGTAGAGCGCCTATTGAGTAGTCTTCACCTTGTTGGTCATCGTAAATCACATATTATTCTTATCTTTCTCTTTATCAAGAAAACATGTATAAAAACCAATCACTTTTCTCTCTATTACTCCCTATTGCTTCATCGACAAGAAAACATGGAAAAAAAATAAGAGACAGTCTTCAAGTACAGAAGAAGCAGATACAGAACATTCGCAGCACACACATGCAGTTGAGGGATGGTTTGTTTTTTTAAATATAACTATTTTTCTTCTGAGAATGAATAATTTTGTACAAGTAGAATTATTCAAAAATAAATAAATTCATTTGTCTCTCCGTGACTGCCTAACATCTCATGGACTAATGTTTGATGCTATTCAAAATATTTTCGATTTTTCCAATATTTTGAGCATTTTGAAAAGGCATGGGCCTATAAATACCCCCACGCCGTTGTGTCTTAAGCCCGTCTGTCGTCACGCTCTCCCTCGATCTCGATCCGAATTTCGATTTTCAGCTTCTCACTAGGATTTTATCACTGCAATAGTAAATCCTTAAACCTTCGTTAATTTCCCCTTTCCTCTCTAGGGTTGTCAGGTCTCAATCCCGAATTTCACAAATCAAATCCAGCGAGAATTTCGAATTTTCGCCATCCAGTTTGAAGCTTCCCCGCAAAATGTAAGTGACCTCTAAGTATACTCTTAATCCAGAAATATTATTATTTACCGTCGACAAGCGCGCACCTAGGGTTTTAAGAGTATTTGAATAAGTGCTGCGAAATTTCGGCGGCAAGGGTTAAAAGTTTAGAGCGGAGTTCTAGTAGGGTTTTTCGACGTAAAAACCCTAAATGATTCAAGAATCTGAATATGAGCGATGGAGGTAAAGCGGAGAGCAAGACAGGGAAAAAGAGTCGAATTACTCGAGCTGGTGAGGATAACTTCGGCCGCGCAATATCAAAAGTTGCCGTGGCACAGATATGCGAGAATGTTGGGTTTGAGAGCTTTAATGAGTCGGCACTTGATTCCCTTGCTGACTTGGCAATCCGTTACCTCCTTGACCTAGGGAAAACTGCTAAATTTTATTCAAATTTAGCTGGTAGGACTGAATGTAACGTGTTTGATATAATTCAGGGGCTAGATGATTTGGGCATGTCGACAGGGTTTTCAGGTGCTTCAGAGGTTGAATTTAATTGTACAATTAGTTCAGGTGTTGTAACAGAGATTAGAGGATACGTGGAGTCAGCTGAGGAAACACCATTTGCGCAGCCAGTTCCGCATTTTCCGGTGGTTGGAGAATGGAGGTTGATACCAAGTTTCTTGCAAATGGGTGAGATGCCTGGCTTTAAACATATTCCAGAGTGGTTGCCAGCATTTCCCGATCCCCACACTTATATACACTCAGCCATGTGGAATGAAAGGGTTTCTGATCCTCGCACAGACAAGATTGAGCTAGCAAGGCAGCATAGAAAGGCAGAGAGGGCTTTGTTGAACTTGCAGCAGAAACTTGTGTGTAATGGGCTGCCAGTGGCTTCAACATCTGCTGAACCAGATGATTATAGGAGTGGGTTGGAAGTTAATGATATTGAGAACCAAGTTTTGGCTAATCTTCCAGAAGATGAAGACCAAGATGAGTCTCCTGCTATTCTGTCCGGTAAGCGCTCTGGTGAAGCAAAGATGGAAAATCATGTTACTTTGCTGGAGATGTTTGCTCCCGCTGTTGAGGCAATGAAGGATGGGCTTTCTGATTCTGGGAATGAGGGGGAGAAGAATTTTTTGAGCAAGAGGCCTGATGGTCTGGCTGCTAAGTTTTCTGGTGAGGTGCGCACGGAAAAACATGTTTCTTTTCTGGAGACATTTGCTCCTGCAATTGAGGCAATGAAGGATGGGCATTCTGATTCTGGAAACTATGGAGAGAAGAGTTTTCCTGGCAAGAGGCCTGCTGTTTGTTTGGAGTTCAAGGGAGATAAAAATGTTTTTGGTGAATCATTGGATTTGAGGATCCGGAACAAGAATTTTGGCCGGACAGCACCCTGTTTTGGACGCGAGGACGAGAAGGATGACAAGAAGAGGAGGGTTGAGTTTATACTTAGGCAATCCCTGGAAAATCAACAGGAGCTGACTTAGATGTATATTAGTTAGTAGTTCATTGATTGACTTGGTGGAAGGGAATTATTATACTCTGTTCAGAAAAATATCGGTTGATTAGAATAGTCAAAACCTGAACTGTAGCTCGGCTTGTGAATGTGTTGAGAATGCATCTAGGAACTGGACCCTGTTTTTTCGAGGTACGCAAATGGTTGTTTCAGATTTCTCCATTCATCTATAGTGTGATTTTTTTCACAAAGAAAATTGTAGCTTTCAATATTTTTTATATCGATAAATTAATCTTAGCTTATGCATTTTATTCTCTGCTTTTGATGATCTGTTGGTGATGGACCCTTTTTTATAGCTTACATGTCATTTAAGGTAGATCTCTCCAAAATCTTACGTGGTGTGAGTAAAAGTAAATAATTTACTCGTGGACATCTGCACAGGGATATTACAGTCTCTCCATGAACCCACAATATCACCTTCCAAAATATGGGAAAGAAACAGCTAGGGTTTTTATTTTCTTTGTTCGACCTGTTCAAAAAAGATTCTGTGCGCATCACGTCCATTCCAAACTCGAAACAGGTTCCCCAAAAACTTTCAGCCTCATCAAAAGTCTTTGCTTTGCTTTCTGCTTGTTTCAACTTTCGTACATGTGAATCATTTCTTAATTCCCAACCGTTGTGCCACACTTTGGTTTGTTGCGGATACTTTTGACTGAAAACTTATGTAAATCATTACTTCTGCCAATAGTGCAACAAAGAAAAATTATAAACTATTGATTGTTATTTCCCTAATTAATCTCATGTATCGTTCAATCTACACCTATAGAAAATTGAAAAAGTTTCTTAGATCAGCACACATTATATATGAACTGAATATTTGTCTGAAATTTCAGATAACTATCTTATAACTTTGTCATTATTTATACTGAATGGATTTTAAATAAGCTAATCATAATTTCCTTTGGTGCATAAGAGAAACAGCAGTGACAATATCATAAGACGTCCATATGGTACAAATCATAATGCAATAATGTAGTTAAAAATAAAAGATTTATTCCCTTCATCTTTCATCTAGAACACTCATTGTTTTATCAAGTAGGCTTAATTATGAAAAATGACTTCAACGAAGTGTCTATACTAGGAAGAAAAACTCAACATGTAAAATAAAGGGGATAGATTATTATGATAATAAACCACAAACCATACAAAACTTATATTTTTGTTGCTAATGGAAATTAAGAAAACATATCATTTACCAAAAATAGAAATTCTCCTTTTGTTAATAAGTACCCTAAATTACTAACATCAAATCTATGCTATTCTCCATCTGTATACATGCTAGCAAGTCGATTATATATTTTGAGAGCAGACATAATGCTGTATGACATGAACAATCTTGATAAATTGATTTCAATAAATAATGTACACGGGGAAGGAAATGGGTAATACAATGTCCTTGATGAGTTGATTTTGATTTTTTTAAACACACACACACACACACACAAATAAAAAAAATGTGAGGGGACATTGATATATATATCAAAATATTATTCCGACTTTTGTTGTAAAAGATATGAATCATGACTTATCTTTTATGGTCAAATATAAACATATAACACATGAAATTTGATGAAAAATGGCGAAATAAATGATAAATTAAGTAACGATTGGACATGTCTATGAAAATAGGAAATTACTAAGGAAGCTTCTTTTGGTTACCATGCTGCTTTGACAAGTAGATATAGTATTTGATTTACTTTCCAAATTAGACATTTATTTTAGGAAATATGATTTAGTGTTTGATTTAATAGATTTAGATTTTATAGTATTCTCTTACTTCAATTAGGATTAGCCTATATAAACGGACTTATGCATTGTAATAAGGCATAATTTTGATAATGAAATAAAGATATTTTCTCTCTTAAATTTTTGCGTCCGTTTGTCTAATTCCTCTTCCTTTCTATCTCCTCCTCTTCTTCTCTTTTCCCCTCCTCTCTTCTTCTTCTTCCTTCCTTTCTTGATCTTGTTCTATATTGCACCCTACGTCAGTATGCCATAACTTCTAAACTTATATTTATGCATCATCTTTTTGTTTAAAATTAATTTTATATATTTTGTGTTCAACCTCAACCAGTGATTTGCCTGCTTGGGCTGGGTCTCATAACCAAGGTAAGTATATGTTTGGTTAAAATATTGCTCGTGCTTTTTTTTTTTTTTTGGTTGTTATTTCTGTTTCTTTCTTAGCTTGGTGGAAGTGGTTCAAGAGGTTAAAACTGTAATCTAACTAGAGCATCCATTCCTTTTTATAAATCAGCTTCAGCAAGCTGATATCCTAGGAAGGTTAATGGGTTTGAAGTTAGGAACCAATTACATTTAGTTTCCACATTTTAGGTTAGTTTTACTTATTATTATCCATCAATCCATATTAGGAGAGGAATTTGCTGCAACCTGATGACCATCCTCTTTCCCCTGATGGCTACTCCTGCCATATTTAACCCCCGACAGCAATTAAATAAGTCAGTGCTCAACCATTAGCTACGTCGGATGGGAAACTCAAGTCTATTTTACTTTTTCCCCTGTTCACTCAGTTCATTGGTGTTCTCAGCATTAGAGTGGGCTATTTCTAAAATTTGTAGTGTGCACAAGGTGAATTGTTCGATAGTAATATCAATAACCACATTTATGCTGTGTTTTGCAACCTGGATTTAGGATCCATTAGAAATCCAGCGTTTGAATTTGTAGTTGTTAACGTGAATTTTAATTAAATACACAAGCATGTGTTGAAAGGTTTTCTTTTGTCTTTTTGTCACCCCCCCCCCCCCCCCCCCCCCCCCCCCTCTCCCCGT